>NC_088373.1:20786852-20809352 GCF_034508935.2 Berghia stephanieae | reverse complement strand
CCCAACAATGAAGCTCCGAGGACACGGGACTCGATTCACGTCCCCAGTAATGCGATCACAAAATGTTTCCAATATCATGTAATTACTGGAGAAACGCCCGGAACGTGTTAACTAAGGGGGGGGGGGGGGGGGGGGGGGGGGATGTGGCCATTTGCGATTGCGTGAAAACGGTGGTATGCGGTTATGTGATATTTGTGACCCATCGTCTCAAAACGGTATTATGTCGGGATGAACCAGTTACTCAAAAAAAAACCAAATGAAAAGCTAAACTGGTCAAAATTTGGATGTATTGGTACTGGTAACCTGAAATATGATATTCATTCCCCTCTATAAAACATTTAAACTCAACCTAAATCTGGCATTTCTGGTTATAAATTCAATTTTCAGCATCTTAACCATCCCGACTTAATTCCGTTTTGAGGCGAGGGGTCACATTTTAATATGACATTCGCTTTCGGATCGGAGGGTTTTCTGCGTTGGCTCGAGTCTCGTTCGTCGCATAGTAGAATCCCTATTGGAAGAGGATACTTAATATATTTTTATTCTCTCACCGTACAGGTGTAAAATGAGTACCTGGCCGTGACAGCGTTGTCTATGTTGCAAAATAAAATTGTAATATATACTGGGGACAGCGTGGCTCAGCGGTGCAGTCTTTGCTTCGTACCCGAAAGGTACAGAGTTCGATCACCCGCCGCTACGCTGTGTGGCCTTGAGCAAGCCATCTCGCCCTAGCTTAATTTGCGCTGCACTGCGGCTGACGCCTGGGTTAGTCCAATCTCCCCTTAGAATAGACCCTAGAGAATAATTTCCCCTATGGGATGAATAAAGGGAATTTTATTTTATTTTTGAAATTATGATAGGAGTGTTGGTGGGTACTTGTAGGTACGAGAGTGCTCGATAATGTTGGTTGGAACAAATATAAAATAAATAAAGTCACTCGAGTATTTTTTTTTTGCCGAGACAATTGTTTCTCTATGCCCTTCATGTCGTCAGTCGGCATTATAGAGCAGTATAATTAGGTGCCCCAAACGTAAACAATAACAAGTTGCTAGTGATTTCCGTTAGGGACCGGAATAATTTACGCACAATATAGGTCTCCCAATTTTGTAGTTTGAGTTGTAGGCAATACATTTTCAGTATTGAAAACATGTTTACATAAAATCTAACAGTTGCAGAAATAATAATATAAGGCTAAATTATTATGAAAATCAGGCTCCGAATAATTCTCGTTTTGTTCACACCAGCGCAATAATTTGCTCTGGTCTAAAAATAGATAGACTGTAACTTTTGATAAATTTTAGAAAATTTTACCTTTTGTTCCATAAAATATCCATATCTAGACATTATTTGATGCATGATCGAGTATTTATGAATATGTGTTTCTTTTGCCACCTAACAGCCAAATTTTAAAGGTTATTTTTTTTTCTATTATTTACATTGGAACGTGAGCTGTCAAGACAGGAACATGTGGTTTGCCACGTGCTTCTCGACCTTTGTTTACGTATGGGGCACCTAACTTTACTGCTCTATATGTCCGTAGTGTGCTTTTTTTTCTTTCGAGGGGTCGATGTTTATTTATTTGCGTCCATACTTCCGTCAACATTTGGTTTTTGCACCGTCTAGTGAGTTGTTGTTAGTAGAGCTCATGGAAACAAGTTATTTCATTGGTTGAACTGTTGAATACAATTCACGATTTGTTTTCTTTTGTGGCCAAAGACTGGCATTTTGACGTCATTTTTTGGTCAGTGTCAGGCTATATATAAGTTGTTCGGAGCTTAATATAAATCAACAACACAAAGGAAGGTCAATATCCCTATGCCTCTGATTATTGTTGTATGTAAAAGATGGAGATACATCAAAACTGGCAACGTGACGACAAAATATTGGGTGTCTCCCATTCCTGGGGTTAAAATTTTTAAAAAAAGGAAAATTAAGAAAAACGATAGATAGATAGATAGATAGATAGATAGATAGATAGATAGATAGATAGATAGATAGATGATAGATAGATGATGGATGGATAGATCATAGATAGATAGATAGATAGATAGATATGTAGATAGATAGATAGATAGATAGATAGATAGATAGATAGATAGATAGATAGATAGATAGATAGATAGATAGATAGATAGATAGATAGATAGATAGATAGATAGATAGATGGATGATAGATGGATAGATAATGATCTAAACATTGGACAAGACAGATTTATTATTAACGTGAACGAGTTGAAGGATGGAGAGACAAAAATCTCACAGGGATGAAAACGGAAGAAGCTCATGTTTTCTTAATAGGCGATTTCCCAACTGTGTCTTTCTTCCATGTAAAGGAAGAGAGCGTGTGTGTGTGTGTGTGGGGGGGGGTAAGATGTTGGGGTAGGGGTGGGGTCTTTTGCGGACAAGATTATGATGGAGTAGGGGTGGGAGGAGGGACGGGGTGGGAAGCAAACGGAAGGACAGGTGAGAATCAATAAGACAATAAGAGAAAAAAAAGAGAGAGGGAAGGGAAGGATCTCATCTCATGTAGTTCCATATCTGAAGCAGACGTCGGAGGTCATCTTCCGCCAAGCTGATCTATCTCTTGCCAATTCTATTAAAGCAGCGCCACCTTTCTCAGCTTCATCTGTCCAAGTTCTTATCCCTTTCAAATACGTTATTCTTTGTCTTCCTCTTATTCTTTTTCCATTCATCTTTCCAGTCAAGGCGAGTATTTCCAAACCAGGGTGGCGGATAATGTGTCCTAAAAATTCCATTTGGCGTTTGATGATTTTTGTTATCAGTGATCTTTTTCTGTTTGCCATTTCTAAAATTTCTTCATTTCTTTTCCTTTCCATCCATGACACCCTCATCATTCTTCTGTAAAACCACATTTCCACTGCCTCCAGTCTTTTAACCATGGTCTTGTTTATGGTCCAGCTCTCACAACCATATAGCAGCACAGACAGTACATAGCAATCCAGGACTTTGATTTTTGTTTTCATGCTAATATTCCTGTTTTTCATAATTGTATGTAGCTGGTTGAATGCATTCTTCGCCATACCTATTCTTTTCTTTATTTCACAATCTGATTTTCCATTGGATGTTACATTGAAGCCTAAATATTTGAAACATTCAACTTGTTGTATTGTTTGTCCTCTGCTTGTTATTACACAGGCTGGTGGGTTATTATTTTTAGATACCGTCATACATTCTGTTTTAGATATATTCAGTTCCAGTCCCATATTTTCACTACTCCTGACTACAACATCCAGTAATTCTTGTAGTTCATGTTCAGATTCTGCCAGTAGAACCGTATCATCTGCATACCTCAGATTTGTTACATTCTTTCCTCCAATACACACCCCCTTCTTATGTTCGATATCTCTTAATATCATTTCACTATAGAGGTTGAATAAATCTGGAGACAAGACACACCCCTGCCTAACTCCTCTTCTAATAGGTGTAAAACTGCTTAGTTCGTTGTCAACACGCATTGCTGCTTCTTGTTCCCAGTACAAATTCCGTAATATTCTTAAATCTTTACCATCAATGTCCAAGGATGATAGAATTTTGAATAGTTTTTCGTGTTGTACTTTATCAAAGGCTTTTGAATAGTCGATGAAACACATATACAGATCTTTATTTACTTCAATACATCTTTCCATCAGCATTGATAATGTGAATATTCCATTTCTGGTACCCTTGTCCTCAACAAAACCAAATTGCATCTCCCCAATTTCGGGTCGTATTTTATTTCTTATTCTTAGTAAAATTATCTTCAAAAGAATTTTTGTGAGGTGGCTCATTAGGCTAATAGTTCTGTGTTGTTCACAATCAACTGCCCCTGGCTTTTTTGGTAGTGCTATAAAAATGGATCGTTTCATATCAGTTGGCATTTTTCCTGTGTCATACACTTGATTTAGAAGGTTTGTGATGAATTCAATCCCCCATTCACCCAGGCCAGTCAAGGCTTCAATTGTTATGGCATCAGGTCCTGCAGCTTTTCCATTTTTCATGCTTTTCATGACGTTCCTAACTTCATCTTTCAGCTACACATACAAAATGCCTCATATACTCTATGAAGGGACTATCAAGGTGAATGGGAGGCGCCTTAAAACCTGCCAAATGCTCCCACTGCCTTGTGGGTTATGACCGGGAGGTCAAAAGGCTATGGAGTAAACCAGATAAAAATCCGTCAGAAGGCAACGGGAAACCACTGACGTATCATCCCAAGATCGTCATGATGTCCGTCCAAGCGAATCTAGTCAACGACGTCAATGGATGTTTTTCGAGCAACTCGATTACAGCCTCGTCCGGTAGAGATAGTCATGCAGGTGAACAGGTGACTCTCGACCGTCATCCAGCTACTGTGCACCACCAAGGGAAGGATAGAAAGATATAATAAGGGAGAGAGAGAGAGAGAGAGAGAGAGAGAGAGAAAGAGAGAGAGAGAGAGAGAGAGAGAGAGAGAGAGAGAGAGGGAGAGAGGGAGACAGAGAGAAAACAAGAAATACTCTTCAACAGTCGTAACGTCACTTCCTTCCTAAGGACGCATGGTAACTTAGTAACACTGGCTCTAAACTATCGGAACAATGGCGGACGCCCGTATGAAATATTTCTCCGGCGAGCATAAAAGCGTATCCAGAGGGGGAAAAAAAACATAAATTTGACAATGTTTTGACTTTTACACATTCTGATCACAAGGCATATGAAAAGTTCTAGCCAGCATGAAGAATAAAAAGTAATGATTCTCTGATTCTCTTTGTTTAGAACCAAGATGGCCGCCGTTGCCGGGCGGCGTGACATCAGACTACTGAATCCAATTAAGGAGCAGGCACCAGTATAAGATAAAGATGCGAACAAGT
This sequence comes from Berghia stephanieae, assembly GCF_034508935.2. Classification (NCBI taxonomy): domain Eukaryota; kingdom Metazoa; phylum Mollusca; class Gastropoda; order Nudibranchia; family Aeolidiidae; genus Berghia; species Berghia stephanieae. Next base: position 20,804,505 of record NC_088373.1, on the reverse strand, counting down.
GTGTATGAAAGGTGACAGATAAAGCAAGAAAGAAAAATACAATTTTAAAAAAAAACATCCCAAAAATGCGTCCACCTCGACTGGGGATCGAACCTCAGACCTTCTGATTACCGGTCAGACGTGCCACCATTACATCACAGAGGCACCCGAAGTTGGGATAGTTTTTAATATTTATATTCTTCACAAGGTAATGTTCACAAAGTAATCGCAGCACGTCTGACCGGTAATCAGAAGGTCTGAGGTTCGATCCCCAGTCGAGGTCGACTGATTTCTTGGGATAGTTTTTTTTTTCCTTGTATTTTTCTTACTTTGTCTGGCACCTTTCATACACACTTGTTCAGTTATTTTGCTTTGTAAAATACATTTTTGATGATGACCGTGACAGTGGTCGATAAAATAGTCCAATAATTCTATAAGGACCTCGGAGCCAGGGTTTGTCTCAGATGATGTATCATTAAACTGGCAATTACAATTGCTTGCTACGCTTTGGAAAGGACGCTAGGCTGCGAATCAGCTCCGGTCGAGAACCTGCCTAACGGCACCATCGCATCGCTTCATCAGTGGGAACCTACCACCTGTCCTACATGTACCCGTTGTGGTAACGAGCCCGAAACCGCAGAGCATCTAGTTGAACGGTGTGTTGTGACGAAGCTTCCGGGCGGGTTTGCGACGGTGCGGTAAATAAAGAATTTGCTGATTGGGTCGATCGTCATAACATAATAATGTGAGTACCATTAGAAGCTGCTGCCTTCGAACCGAACTTAAAGTACCTTGGTTATAGTTCCTCTTTGGGTGGCGCAAAGTTAAGTCCTTAAATAAAGCATTTTTCTTATTCATCGGGAATAGCAGTGGTTTTTGTGTTTTTTTGTTTTTGTTTTTTTTTTTTTGTTTGTTTTGTTTTGTTTTTTGTTGTTTTTTTTTTTGGTCCTTTTTTTTTCGTTGTTTTGGAGTTATTTATCTGTTTTTATTGATTACTCTCCCTTTTTGATGTCCTATTTTCTCAATGATTATGCAATGAGCAATGTCACTATCCAGCGTCGTCCTCATTGACGTTGGCTGCCCGCAATCTGTAAGTCTGCCCATTCCTTTCGTCTATTGACGGTATCATATGTGTCAGTGCAAGACATAATCAGTCGTAAGGTGACAATTTGAGATTTACATATTTAAAAAAAAAATCTCTGACAGAATATGCTCCCCAGAGCATTTGAATCTTTATTTGAAGTAAATCGGGTGATTTTTCATGAAGTTATGGTCAGATGTATGGAAAAGTTGTCCATCCAGCAACTTTTCTCAAATTTCAACTTGACAAGCTGTAAAAAATATTTATAAGTGAAATAAGCTTCCCGAAGATGTACAAAAAGAGTTGATTTAATCATATATGACAAGAATTCATTTTTGATAAATATTGACCTTCTAACTAAACTTGACAATATCTCAGTTCAAATCTTTTCACCATCCGACTGATTATGTCATTCACTGTATCATATAGTTCCCTTCCGTTCATATCTGTCCATTCTAGGATATTTTTAAAATATAACTAGGCCTAGGTCTTCCCCTTTTTCGTTTGCCCTATAGATAGTATGCAGATGACGTCACTCAGGCCTTTGTTATTGTTTTTGTCATCCGCGTTTGTGAGTTGTTCTCACTAAACTGTATTAACCAGACTATAAAAGTTCATGGTTACACAGAGTTTGTGTGTTGGTCCGTTATACTTCCGGATGGCAATGTTGTGAACTCCTTGGCCAAGTGCATTCTATCTATAGATAGATCGAAGATGACGTCACTCAGGTCTTTGTTATCGTATTTTGCCATCCGCGTTTGTGAGTGATTCTCACTAAACAGTATTAAAAAGACTATAAACGTTTAAGATTACACATAGGTTTGTGTGTTGGTCCTTTATACTTCCGGATGGCAATGTTATGAGCTTCTTAGCCAAGCGCATACTATCTATAACTAGGCCTAGGTCTTCCCCTTTTTCGTTTGCCCTATATGTTCCCCTGTACTACATCTCTTTCATAAGGGTGCATGGGTTTCGGCCTAGTATTATGTGACCGAAAAAATTGAGTTTTCTCCTTTTGATTATATTTAATAACTCTGGCATGACTTTCATCTCTTATAGGTTCTCGGCAGGAGCAGGGTTGCCAATTTGGCAGATTTTCTGCCAAATGTCCTTTTTTGGCAGAATGTGAAGTCTGGCAGAAAAAAAAAACGGTTTGGCAGTTTGGCAGATATTTGGCAGATTATATTTTCCGAGGCCTAGGAATTAATGTATAGGTCTACTCCACGTTTTCCACGGCAATTTTTATGTATTAGTGATTTTTTTTTAACTTGGAAAATGAAAAACTAAATATTTATGACATCGGCCTTGCGATTTTGTTAAACAAAACTGGTAAGTTTTCAAAAGGGTTACTATAAATAATAATACGGTTTGGCAGATTTTTGTGGTATTTGGCAGATTTTTAAAATTCAGTTGGCAGAATGCCTGAAAATAATCTGGCAACCCTGGGCAGAAGCTGATTCACAGCCACCAAGTGTAATGTAGAATTAATTATTACTTATGATTTAGAGGCGGTGGGGGGGGGGGGGGGGGATGGGGGGGGGGGGGGGGGGGTGTAGCTGAATGTTTAAAGCAAGCTATATTATGGTCTAGTGGTATGACACTCGTTTTCGGATCGGAAGGTCCTTGGGTTCGAGCCTCACTCAGCGCATAGTTGAGTCCTTGGAAAAGGCTCTTTTTTTTTTACTCACCTTCTCTCACCGTACTCAGGGTGTAAAATGAGTACCTGGTCGTTAACAGCGTTGTCTCTGTCCGAAAAATTGTAATATCGCTTAACAGGCGTCATGTCTTGTTCTATTATGTTACGTGTTGCTGTTGGTCAGGGACCCCTTGTAAAGAGCTTTGAGCACGTTTAGTGGATATTGACGCTATATAAAAAGCTCAATATTTGTTTTCATCACTTAGAGATGCTCATGAATTGGAAACAAAATTTCGTAATTTCTACGAATGTTTCGTAGTAGTTCACAGGTCTGTGTATTGTCGTTTTCTTTTTTATCGATAATATGCGCTTGGCTAAAAAGCTCACAACATTGCCATCCGGAAGTATAACGGGCCAAAACACAAAACTCTATGTAACCATGAACGTTTATAGTTTGGTTAATACAGTTTAGTGAGAATTATTATTCATATACATGGATGGCAAAAAAAAAAAAAAGCAATAACAAAGACCCGAGTGGTGTCAACTTCGTTCTATCTATAGAACTCGTATTTCAATACAATAAATCAACGTCAAAACAGAAATAGAAGAGAGTTTGTTATCATTTAAAACCATCAGAATTCCTCGCTCATAAAATAGCTGCTCTCGATAATATAAAAACTTGACGCAATGAACCATTTATTGCGTAAAAACAATAGGGAATGAGATTAGCGGAAGAGTAGCGTCCCTTGATTGGACGTCACCCATAGTCTGTGACGTCACCGGTGGAAAAGTTATTAGAGAGAGAACCTCATGTTGGTTGTTCGCTAACCTCATTCCCGATAGATAGAATGCGCTTGGCCAAGGAGTTCACAACATTGCCATCCGGAAGTATAACGGACCAACACACAAACTCTGTGTAACCATGAACTTTAATAGTCTGGTTAATACAGTTTAGTGAGAACAACTCACAAACGCGGATGGCAAAAACAATAACAAAGGCCTGAGTGACGTCATCTGCATACTATCTATAGAAGGCTGGTTTTTTCAAAACACCCTATCTCCGTTTTTCCCGTTTTCAGATCTAGACGATTATTTCCCCTGAAATTTGCGGCTATGTGTTCTTGTGGTATGACACAAGCTTTCGGATCGGAAGGTCCTGGGTTCGAGCCTCATTCAGCGCATAGTTGAGTCCTTGGAAAAGGCTCTTTTCTTTACTCACATTCGCTCACTGCACTCAGGTGTAAAATGAGTACCTGGCCGTTAACAGCGTTGTCTTGTCCGAAAAAATTATAACATCGCCTAACAGGCGTCATGTCCCGTCCTAAATGTTAAATGTTGCTGTTGGCCAGGGACTCCTTGTAAAGCGCTTTGAGCACAATTAGTGGATATTGCGCTATATAAAAAAACTCCAAAGCTTTCTCATTCGGTGTATTATTTTTTTATCATATTTAAACTTCAAATTCACACAAATCTAAGGATTTTGTGTGTGTGTGTGTGTGTGTGTGTGTGTGTGTGTGTGTGTGTGTGTGTGTCAATTGATGCTGAAAATAAAGTTTATATTTCAATTTATCTCCTGGATGGATGGGAAAATCTCAAAAAGTAGAAAAATCGACTTTACTCTCTCATTACCAGCCATTTTCAGAATGTTTCATGAAACTTCACACTCACCCAACACAACAATATATTTTTTTTCTACTCTAACAGAAAAGGAACAGTTACATTCCATACATATAAATTATCCACTGTCTAATTCTAATCACTAGAACAAAATATTTTCTTTATTATGTGTGTGATGTACAAAGGGTATCATATTGAGAAAATTGTCAGTTGCATCGTAACGAATGTGACGATTTTCCTATGGGTGGTAGGGAGAGAGTGTTAACGAGTTTTTGGAAAATCAGCCTTCAATTGGAACATAGACCAGCGAGATCTAAGGGTGTTGTTTATGTCGAAAGCAAGCGGTGGTCGGTGATGAAATTATGAGACAAAGAAACACAAATGGATTCAATAGTCTGGTGTCATGTCGTCCAGCAACGGCGGCCATCGTGGTTCTAAACATGGAAAATCGGTACTTTTTATTCGTCATGCTGGCTCGAACTTTTCATATGCCTTGTGATCAGAATGTATAAAAGTCAAACCATGATCAGATTTATAATGTTTTTCTCCTCTGGATACGCTTTTATGCTCGTCGGAGAAATATTTCATAAGGGCGTCCGCCATTGTTCCGATAGTTTAGAGTCAGTTACTAAGTTACTATGCGTCATTACGAGGGAAGTGACGTTACGATTCCAGTCAAATTTCAGTTGAACAAGTGTGTGAGAAATGTGCCAGACAAATCAAGAAAGAAAAATACAAGAAAAAAAAAACATCCCAAAAAAAAGCAGTCGACCTCGACTGGGGATCGAACCTCAGACCTTCTGATTACCGATCAGACGTGCTACATTACATTATGATAACATCATCTTTTTATCTATTTATTTATTTATTTATTTATTTATTTATTTATTTATTTTATTATTTTTATTTATTTAGTTATCTATTTATTTATTTTTATTTTTTAAAATTTATTTATTTATTTATTTATTTATATTTATTTATTTATTTATTTATTTATTTATTTATTATTTATTTATTTATTTATTAAGAAATATTTATCCAAACATATTTTTCTTTTTTAATTTTATTCTGTACCGTAAAGCGTATAAAATCACAGCATGCTGCACTCGAATTCAAAGAGAGACCAGTTTTAATGGGTCATCGGGCATCACCGTTACTTTGCATGTCGAAGCAGCGTTAGGCAGGATGGGGTGGTCGCACATTAATAACTATCACGACCGAAACACGCGAACTTTAAGGGTGGGGGGAGGGGGGGGGGGGGGGGGGAAGGGGGGATAAAATCTGGCAACCTTTATAACGCCTCGACTGATTTCTATTCATCGATATCAGATCGATAATCTTTGATCAAGGCCTTTTCTCTCCCCACCCCCCTCCTCCCCCTCCTCCTCCTCTTCCTCCTCCTCCCCCTTCTCCTCCCCCTCCTCTCCTCCCCTCCTTCCCCCTCCTCCTCCTCCTCCTCCTCCTCCTCCTCCTCCTCCTCCTCCTCTTCCTCCTCCCTCCTCCCTCCTCCCTTCCTCCCTCCTCCCCCTCTCCTCCTCCTCCTTCTCCTCCTCCCCTCTCCTCCTCCCTTCCTCCTCCTCCTCCTCCTCTCTCCTCCTCCTCCTCCTCCTCCCCTCTTCTCCTCCTCCTCCCTCTCCTCCTCCTCCTCTCCTCCTCCTCCTCCTCCTCCTCCTCCTCCTCCTCCTCCTCCTTCTCCTCCTCCTTCTCCTCCTTATAAAAAGCTATTTTCAGTTGGTAAATTTTTTGTTGTTGTTGTAGTTATTGTTGAAACGTGGACAATTCAGTTTTTTTGAAAGCCAATTTAAAATTTACAAAATCGATGTGAAAATTGCGTGTTGTCGTAACTGTATTTCTAACGAGTTTAGAGTTGGGATCATCGTCGTCGTCGTCGTCATCATCATCATCATCATCATCATCATCACCATCATCATCATCATCGTCATCATCATCATAATCATCATCATCATTATCACCATCACCATCATCACCATCATCATCATCATCACCATCATCATCATCATCGTCATCATCATTATCACCATCACCATCATCACCATCATCATCGTCATCATCATCATAATCATCATCATCATCATCATTATCACCATCACCATCATCATCGTCGTCATCATCATCATCATCATCATCATCATCACCATCATCATCATCATCGTCATCATCATCATAATCATCATCATCATTATCACCATCACCATCACCATCATCACCATCATCATCATCATCATCACTATCACAGTCAACAACCTCCTCCTCCTCCTCCTCCTCCTCGTCCTCCTCCTCCTCCTCCTCCTCATCATCATCATCATCATCATCCTCATCATCATCACCACTACCACCATCACCAATAAATTGCATCAGACGTTTTTTTAAAATGAAAATTTCAACAAAAAAAAAACAAAACAAAAACATGATCGTATGCCGCCCGCCGTAAAAGAGGCCCATCCCAAATGTTTTGTGGAAATAAAAACCCGTTCCCTTTATTTAAAATTAGAATTCTGTGAAACGAATCGAAACAAAAACAAAATTTCGCCCTTTCATGCGTAAAATTGGAAATTGAAATTCACCTGTGTTAAAATTCTGAGTGATGCTCACAAGCCGTGGCGCTGATTGCATCTCGAGTGATAGGAACGCACTTAAAATCGGCGAAAGTACAAGTTTTGATTTCGTAATGCCTAATTGATGGTATGCGTTTAGGTAAAATAGTCACCAGCTTTGTCCGCCAGATCAAAATGTAGCAACAAATAAAAATATGTGTGGCATGAAAGATAGAACGAAGATGACGTCACTCTGGTCTTTGTTATTGTTTTTTGCCACCCGCATTTATGAATAATTCTCACTTAAACTGTATTAACCAGACTATAAACGTTCAAGGTTACACAGAGTTTTGTGTGTTGGTCCGTTATACTACGGGTTGGCAGTGTTGTGAGCGTCTTAGCCAAACGCATACTATCTATAGTCTGTTCGAGCATAGCGTAGCCATTTTGGTTATAGCCTGACACCGTAGCCATCGTTAAGTTATCGCTTGACACTGCAACCCAAAAAGACTGGCATTTTGACGTCATTGTTTGTTTTTTGCACCGTCTAGTGAATTGTCGTTAGTAGTGCTCATGGAAAGAAGTTATTCCATTGGTGGAATTATTGAATACAACCCGTGATTTGTTTTCTTTTGTGGCCAAAGACTGGCATTTTGACGTCACTTTTGGTCAGTGTCAGGCTATAGATAGTATGCAGATGACGTCACTCAGGCCTTTGTTATTGTTTTTGCCATCCGCGTTTGTGAGTTGTTCTCACTAAACTGTATTAACCAGACTATAAAAGTTCATGGTTACACATAGTTTGTGTGTTGGTCCGTTATACTTCCGGATGGCAATGTTGTGAACTCCTTGGCCAAGCGCATTCTATCTATAAGTTAACGATGGCTACGGCCTGACACTGACCAAAGAATGACGTTAAAAGACAAGTCAATACACCCACATCTAAAATGCCTCTCTAACCTCCTCGTACATTCTTTGTCAAGCGTCCACGTTTCACAACTCACTCGACGGTGCAAAAACCTAAAAAAAAAATGACCTCAAACTATCATCCCTAGGGGGTTCTATCGTTTTATCTCTAAGTATTGTCGCTAAACTCATAGCATCAATACGTTATTGAAGGTTACGCAAGAAGTCGGTTATGAAAAATTATTGTGTAGCAGCCCCCCCCCCCCCCCTCCTTCCCCTTTCCCTACCCCATCCATAAGCAAACCTCTAAAGATAAAAAAAAGAAAACAAAACACAAATCGACTCCATTTCTAATATAGATAAATACTTTATAATACTGATCGGCTTATGAATGACTCTTTTTGTTGGTATGTGGCTGTGTTTATGTGTATGTGTGTGGGTAATTTGCTTGAGTGTGTGTGTGTGTGTGTTTGTATGTGTGTTTGTGTGTCTGTATGTGTGTTTGTGTGTCTGTATGTGTGTTTGTGTGTTTGTGAAGTAGACATTAGTACTCTGCCGAACACTGGAAATCAATACGTTTTTATTTTTGTTTTTAAATTGGCAAATGTTTTTTTATTTTTAAATCTTGTCTTGGGCTTCAACAGTCGTGACGTCACTTCCCTCGTAATGACGCATCGTAACTTAACAACTGTTTCTAAACTATTGGGACAATGGCGAACAGCATTATGAAATACGTCTCCGACGAGCATAAAAACTGTATCCATTGGAGAAAACCATTATAAATCTGATCATGTTTTGACTTTTATACATTCTAATCACATGACATGTGAAAAAATTCAAGCCAGCATGAAGAATAAAAAGTAGCGATTTTCTTTGTTTAGAACCAAGCTGCTCGTTGTTGGGCGGACGTGACATCAGACTATTGAATCCAATTGGATTCAACTGTCTGATGTCACGTCGCCCAGCAACGGCGGCCATCGTGGGTCTAAACAAAGAAAATCTGTACTTTTTATTCTTCATGCTGGCTTGAATTTCTTCACCTGTCATAATAATGTGATCAGAATGTGTAAAAGACAAAACATGATGAGATTTATAATGTTTTGTTGTTTTTTTTCCCTCTGGATACGCTTTCATGCTTGTCGGAGAAATATTTCATTAGGTGTTCGCCATTGTTCCAATAGTTTAGTACCAGTTGCTAAGTTACGATGCGTCATCGCGAGGGAAGTGACGTCACGACTGTTGAAGCGTATTATCTATTAATTTAAATGACACTTTTCTTGTCATAAACACTCAAGCCTGAGACTTTCCGTAAGAACGTTCTGGCAATTCCCAGCTACCGGCGTTTTTGACAAGAAGATTGTCGTTTAAACCGATCGATATTTAAAGGACGAGTTTGCTGGCCTAAATTATCAAGACCTGTAATTTCAGAATATAGAAAGAACGAAGATGACATCACTCAGTTCTTTGTTTTTATTTTATTTTTTTTTTTTTGTTTTGTTTTTTTTTTTGCCATCCGCGTTTATGAGTAATTCTCACTAAACTGTATTAACCAGACTATGAACGTTTAAGGGTACTCATAGTTTTGTATGTTGGTCCGTTATACTTCCGGATGGCAATGTTGTGAGCTTCTTATACAAGCGCATACTATCTATATTTAAGAAGCTCACAACATTGCCGTCCGGAAGTATAACGGACCAACACACAAACTCTGTGTAACCATGAACTTTTATAGTCTGGTTAATACAGTTTAGTGAAAACAACTCACAAACTCGGATGGCACAAACAATAACAAAGGCCTGAGTGACGTCATCCGCATACTATCTATATTTAAGAAGCTCACAACATTGCCGTCCGGAAGTATAACGGACCAACACATGTGTCACATTGAACGTTTATAGTCTGGTTCATACCGTTTAGTGAGAATTACTCATAAACACGGATGGCAAAAAGCAATAACAAAGACCTGCATGACGTCAACTTCATTCTTTCTATAAAAGTTCATGGTTACACATAGTTTTATTTGTTAGTCCGTTAAATTTCCGGATGGCATGTTGTGAGCTTCTTAGCCAAGCGCATACTATCTATATATCAGAACAGCCAAGACTACTAAATCATCAAGCTATGATGCATAGATAAAGGATGTACAGGTCACTGTTCTCGGAATATCAAAAGGAATAAGTGGATTGGATTCTTTCACATTCTCAAGGACTTCCCAATCACAAAATCGACCTTGAGAGAGAGAGAGAGAGAGAGAGAGAGAGAGAGAGAAAGAAAGAGAGGGTGAGAGAGAGAGAGGATGAGAGAAAGAGTGAGATAGAGAGTGAGAGAGAGTGGGAGAGAGAGAGGAAGAGCGAGAGAGGGAGAGAGAGAGAGAGGATGAGAGAGAGGGTGTGAGAGAGAGAATGTGTGAGAGAGAGAGTCAGAGAGAGGGTGAGAGAGAGAGGGTGTGTGTGTGTGTGTGTGAGAGAGAGAGAGAGAGAGAGAGAGAGAGAGAGAGAGCGTGCCTGAGTCTACTCGTTTATCTTTAAAGCCCTTAAAAAGATTCTTTACTCATATTTTCATAAGAAATATAATAGGGCATTGACAAGTGCAGGGGTCCCGATAGCTCAGTTGGTAGAGCACTCGCTTCACACGCAAAGAGACTAAGATCGTTTCCGGGTGAGGTCGAGATTTTTTTTCTTCCCCCCCCCCCCTCCCCCCCCCCTTCCTTGTCCAATCAGCAGTGAATAAATAGGTAGCTGAGTCTGTAAGATTCAGCGGAAAGTACTATATGCTTTGCGATAGACTAGCGTTCTATCCAAAGGATAGCAAGCAATTGCTATTGTTCGTTTCACGCTATAGAAACCGGGATAAACTCCGACTCCATGAGCCTAATGGCTCTGAAGGACTACTAAAAACAAAACAAAAAACATTGAGAAGTGGCGGATAAAAACTTAGGACAAAAAATACGACGGCGTCAGAGAGCCATATGTGACCCATCGTCCCAAAACGGTATAATGCCGGGATGAACCAGATACTATAATGCCGAAATTAAAGCTAAACCGGTCGAAATTTCGATGTATTGGTTCTGGTAGCCTGAAATATGATATTCATTCTCCTCAATAAAACATTTAAACTCAACCCAAGTCTGATATTTCTGGTTATAAATTCAATTTTCAGCACCTTAACCATCCCGACATAATACCGTTTTGAGGCGAGGGGTCACATGTTAGGGGAGATATCTTATTTTAAATTAAATTGAGCTTTTATATAGCGTAATATCTACTAAATGTGCTCAAAGCGCTTTACAGGGGGTACCTGGCCAACAGCAACACTTAACATGTAAGACGGGACATGACGCCTGTTAGGCGATATTACAAAAAAATTTTTCGACAGAGACAACGCTGTTAACGGCCAGGTACTCATTTTACACATAGGTACGGTGAGAGAATGTAAGTAAAGAGCCTTTTCCAAGGACTCAATCAACTACGCACCGCACGAGGCTCGAATCCAGGACCTTCCGATCCGAAAGCGAGTGTCATACCACTAGACCACATAGCCGTCCTTATTCATTTCCCCGACAGTTGTGTTTACAATAAACACATCTGACCCTACCCCCTCCACCCCCCCCCCCCCCCCAATTATCCCGCCACACTCCATCAACGGACCCCCCCCCCCCTCTTCCCCGCCTCACCAAATTCCCCACAGCACCAAATTACAACAATAATGTCTTGTTTACGACTCGGAATTTTCCCCGGATCTTAATAGAATGGTCACGTGATTGCCTCTCGACCAATGAAATGGGCGGACAGTAAAGCCACACACTCACACTTCCATATATGGGATATGTCGCTATTTTTATGATATTGGAACAGACAGATCGTCATTAAGATCCTCACAGTGGCTGCAGCTTTTAATGGTTTACACAACAACAATATTATTATAACGATACATACAACAATGTTTTAGCAATCTACCCTACAATGTTAAGACAATCTACACACATCAATGTTAACTCTCTCCTTACCGATGCGATTATTTTCAGTATTTTCCCAAAACGGCAGGCTTGCCAAGCAGAAAAATTGATATTTTAACCTCCAACAATCTCTCTACAAAACAACTTTATGTTCTTATTAATTAAACAATTATTCATTCTTCAAAGTTTGTGATGTAGAAAATAAATCTGAATAAGAAAAAATGGTATATTGTGTCATAACAAATGTGACGATTTTGATGTAGGTGGTGAGGAGAGGGTTAAGACAATCTACACATCAACGATAACACAATCTAGACAAAAACCATTTGAAAATATACCCAATATGATGATTTACCCAACAATGTAATGACAATCTACCCAATATGATGATTTACCCAACAATGTAATGACGATTTACCCAATATGATGATTTACCCAACAATGTAATGACAATCTACCCAATATGATGATTTACCCAACAATGTAATGACAATCTACCCAATATGATGATTTACCCAACAATGTAATGACGATTTACCCAATATGATGATTTACCCAACAATGTAATGACAATCTACCCAATATGATGATTTACCCAACAATGTAATGACAATCTACCCAATATGATGATTTACCCAACAATGTAATGACGATTTACCCAATATGATGATTTACCCAACAATGTAATGACAATCTACCCAATATGATGATTTACCCAACAATGTAATGACAATCTACCCAATATGATGATTTACCCAACAATGTAATGACGATTTACCCAATATGATGATTTACCCAACAATGTAATGACAATCTACCCAATATGATGATTTACCCAACAATGTAATGACAATCTACCCAATATGATGATTTACCCAACAATGTAATGACAATCTACACAATATGACGATTTACCCAACAATGTAATGACAATCTACCCAATATGATGATTTACCCAACAATGTAATGACAATCTACCCAATATGACGATTTACCCAACAATGTAATGACAATCTACCCAATATGATGATTTACCCAACAATGTAATGACAATCTACCCAATATGACGATTTACCCAACAATTTAATGACAATCTACCCAATATGATGATTTACCCAACAATGTAATGACAATCTACCCAATATGATGATTTACCCAACAATGTAATGACAATCTACCCAATATGATGATTTACCCAACAATGTAATGACAATCTACCCAATATGATGATTTACCCAACAATGTAATGACAATCTACCCAATATGACGATTTACCCAACAATGTAATGACAATCTACCCAATATGACGATTTACCCAACAATGTAATGACTACAATTCTTAACCCAATATGACGATTTACCACAAACAATTAAATGACAAATTTACCCAAAATATATGAAATTACCCATATACATTGCCACAATGTAATGACATTTACCCAATATGACGATTTACCCAACAATGTAATTGCAATCTACCCAATATGAGATTTACCCAACAATGTAATGACAATCTACCCAATATGAGATTTACCCAACAATGTAATAGTACCAATTTATTACCACAAAATCAACCCAATATGATGATTTACCCAACAATGTAATGACAATCTACCCAATATGACGATTTACCCAACAATGTAATGACAATCTACCCAATATGATGATTTACCCAACAATGTAATGACGATTTACCCAATATGATGATTTACCCAACAATGTAATGACAATCTACCCAATATGATGATTTACCCAACAATGTAATGACGATTTACCCAATATGATGATTTACCCAACAATGTAATGACAATCTACCCAATATGATGATTTACCCAACAATGTAATGACAATCTACCAATATGACGATTACCCAACAATGTAATGACAATCTACCAATATGATGATTTACCCAACAATGTAATGACAATCTACATAGACGATTACCCAACAATGTAATGACAATCTATCCAATATGATGATTTACCCAACAATGTAATGACAATCTACCCAATATGATGATTTACCCAACAATGTAATGACAATCTACCCAATATGACGATTTACCCAACAATGTAATGGCAATCTACCCAATATGATGATTTACCCAACAATGTAATGACAATCTACCCAATATGACGATTTACCCAACAATTTTATGACAATATACGCTACAATGACGATATATCCAACACGGTTATGACGCCTACACAACAAATTTATGCGTGACGATCTACCCAACAGTGTTATGCTTGACAATCTACACAACAATTTTATGCTTGACGATCTACACAACAATGTTATGCGTGACGATCTACACAAAAATGACGATATCCAACAATGCTACGACGATCTACGCAACATCAATCAATAAGATATCGCTTTGTGTACTACATCATTTATCGATAAGATATCGCTTTGTGTACTACATCATTTATCGATAAGATATCGCTTTGTGTACTACATCATTTATCGATAAGATATCGCTTTGTGTACTACATCATTTATCGATAAGATATCGCTTTGTGTACTACATCATCAATCGATAAAATATCGCTTTGTGTACTACATCATCAATCGATAAGATATCGCTTTGTGTACTACATCATCAATCGATAAGATATCGCTTTGTGTACTACATCATCGATCGATAAGATATCGCTTTGTGTACTACATCATTTATCGATAAGATATCGCTTTGTGTACTACATCAATAATCGATAAAATATCGCTTTGTGTACTACATCATTTATTGATAAGATATCGCTTTGTGTACTACATCATCAATCGATAAGATGTCGCTTGTGTGTACTACATCATCTATCGATAAGATATCGCTTTGTGTACTACATCATTTATCGATAAGATATCGCTTTGTGTACTACATCATCTATCGATAAGATATCGCTTTGTGTACTACATCATCTATCGATAAGATATCGCTTTGTGTACTACATCATTTATCGATCAGATATCGCTTTGTGTACTACATCATTTATCGATAAGATATCGCTTTGTGTACTACATCTATCGATAAAATATCGCTTTGTGTACTACATCATCAATCGATAAGATATCGCTTTGTGTACTACATCTATCGATAAAATATCACTTTGTGTACTACATCAACAATCGATAAGATATCGCTTTGTGTACTACATCTATCGATAAAATATCGCTTTGTGTACTACATCATCTATCGATAAATTATCACTTTGTGTACTACATCATCTATCGATAAAATATCGCTTTGTGTACTACATCATCAATCGATAAGATATCGCTTTGTGTACTACATCATCTATCGATAAAATATCATTTTGTGTACTACATCTATCGATAAGATATCGCTTTGTGTACTACATCTATCGATAAAATATCGCTTTGTGTACTACATCATCAATCGATAAGATATCGCTTTTTATCTGATTCGCTTTTTAATGAGAAGAAAGAAGAAAGTTGATGCAATAATATGATTTGTCAACGTTGTGGTCTTTCTGGCCTTGTTGTATGACACTTAGCTTCGAACCGATAGTTCCCGGATGGTTCGAATCCCGCTCTGAACAAATCTTGAATCCTTGGAACAGCTCTTTCCTTAAATTCGTTACCCGTTCTAAGGTACTACTACTAACTTTTTACTGCTGAAGAAAATGGGGCCCTTCCTTGAAGCTAATTACCAGCATCATCAAAACTTAGAATGGTGTGTTTACGATACGGATTTTTCCCCCTGTCATTACTCCGCCCCCCCCCCCCCCCCCCCCCCCCCCCCCCCCCCCCCCCCCCTCCCCGAGCCAACGAAGTTGACGGACCGTAAAACCACATGGCCACATGTTCTATAAATAGAATCTGCCTGGTGCTGCTGTTATTTTGTGATAGCCAGATTGACGCGCAGATAAACATGGCGGTGATATTCGGTTATCGGGCCAATGATTGAATCAACTCGTGATCTAAATTAAAGCGTAAATTAAATT
The DNA here is from genome assembly GCF_034508935.2 of Berghia stephanieae. Classification (NCBI taxonomy): domain Eukaryota; kingdom Metazoa; phylum Mollusca; class Gastropoda; order Nudibranchia; family Aeolidiidae; genus Berghia; species Berghia stephanieae. Next base: position 20,788,808 of record NC_088373.1, on the reverse strand, counting down.
ATGATTGACGCGTGGAGACATAATTGATAAATGATATTAAAATATTTTTCAGTGTTTCTTGAAACATAATATCATGTATGGGTCGCCTTAAAATAGGATTCAACAGTGGTGAGTGACGTCACTTCCCCTGTAATGACGCATAGTAACTTAGCAACTGGTTCTAAACTATCGGGAAAATGGAGGACGCCCTTATGAAATACTTCTCCGAAAAGCATAAAAGTGGAGAAATCATTATAAATCTGATCATGTTTTGACTTTTATACATTCTGATCACATGACATGTGAAAAAGTTCTTGAAGAATAAAAAATACCGATTTTATTTGTTTAGAACCACGTTCCTTGTTGTTGGGTGGACGTGACATCAGACTATTGAATCCTATTGGTATAAACCAGTAGATTTTTGACCAATCAAAACGCGGGATTTGAGACACGCCCATTAAAACCGCTCGGATAAATATTATACAAACAATAGACTGAAGAAAGTTGGCAACACTCTGCTCATTTATAAATTTTTAATTCCATTTCTAGTTGTGTGATTAGTTCTCACTAGATTAGAGGAGAATGAATATCATATTTCAGGGTACCAGTACCAATACATCGAAATTTTGACCAGTTTAGCATTAAATTTGGGTTTTGAGTATCAGATTCATCCCGGCAATATACCGTTTTGAGACGATGAGTCACAAATAATGCATAAATAAATAAAATTCCCTTCTTCAGACAACAACAAAAAACAATATTTTTAAAATAGATACATTACTTAAAAACCAGACAGACGTCAGAGAAATATTTCTCGTCATCGTTGTCGTTGTAGTCATCATCATCGTCATCATCATTGTCGTCATCATCATCATCATCATCATGATCATGGTCGTCATCGTCATCATCATCATCATCATCATCATCACCATCATCATCATCATCATCATCATCATCATCATCATCATCTCATCATCATCATCATCATCATCATCATCATCATTCATCATTTCATCACATCATCACCATCATCATCATCATCATTGTCACATCATCATCATCATCATTTTCATCATCATCATCATCATCATCATCATTCATCATCATCATCCATCATCATCATCATCATCATCATCATCATCATCATCATCATCATCATCATCATCATCATCTCATCATCATCATCATCATCATCATCATCTCATCCATCATCATCTCACATCAATCGTCAAGATACATAGATCTTTCACCACCCCCCCCCCCCTCCTCCCCCGCCTCCCACCCCATCTCATCCCCACCAATACAATTAATCTGAAATATATAGACAAATCATAACTTCCGTTACTGTAGATTACCCACCCACCTATCCGCCAACAAGGAGAAGTGTAATCTCCAGAATGCTATCTGCATGTAAAATACTGCAATCTTTGTCAGAAAAGAAAACAGGTTTTGTGAGAAGAAACATTTTGATGAGAAATAGATTGATGGTGTACGAATACTAAAACTTGGAAAAACTTAGAAGACTTATGTGCGCGCGAGTGCGTGTGTGTGTGTGTGTGTGTGTGTGTGTGTGTGTGTGTGTTTGTGTTTGTTTGTTTGTTTGAAGGGAGGGAGGGAGGGAGGGAGAGGAGATTAGAAAATAATATAGTGCGATCAGGGTTGCCAAAATGGGTTTTTAAAGCCAATTTTTTTTTAAATAGCGATTCTTGAAGCATAGAAAAATTAGGTTTGGCATTTTGACATTTTTCAAAAAAATGTTTCGCGTGTTTTGTTTTTTTTTTCAAATCCCTTTATTTCTGATTTATAGGCAATTTGCACATAATATTTCACAATATGTAAACTGTTACCGTCAATATGGCAAGTTGAGAAGACTTTTTTTTCTCAGATCAAGGTATTAGATTATGACAGCGGAATATAAAATTAAGATATATTTCCATTCATTGTGCATTCTAGCAGAAAAGGTATTGCCTAGAAAAG
>NC_088373.1:20776852-20781852 GCF_034508935.2 Berghia stephanieae | reverse complement strand
TAGTAGTAATAGTAGTAGTAAAAGAAGAAGAAGAAGAAGAAGAAGAAGAAAAAAGAAGAAGAAGAAGAAGAAGAAGAAGAAGAAGAAGAAGAAGAAGAAGAAGAAGAAGAAGAAGAGAAAAGAAGAAGAAGAAGAAGAAGAAGAAGAAGAAGAAGAAGAAGAAGAAGAAGAAGAAGAAGAAGAAGAAGAAGAAGAAGAGAAGAAGAAGAAGAAGAAAGAAGAAGAAGAAGAAGAAGAAGAAAGAAGAAGAAGAAGAAGAAGAAGAAGAGAGAGAGAAGAGAGGAGGAGGAGGAGGAGGAGAGAAGAAGAGAAGAAGAAGAAGAAGAAGAAGAAGAAGAAGAAGAAGAAGAAGAGAGAAGAAGAAGAAGAAGAAGAAGAAGAAGAAGAAATCATCATGAATGAACACCAGAAAGACCAAGAATAAGAATAAGAGAAGACAAAAAATCTACGCATTTTAAATCTGTAGACAAACATAGCATGGACACGAACAAATGATTCGATGTATTATGAATGTATTCGGGCCTCCCGGCGAGCTAATTTTCTGTCAGCATGAAGCTGTCATCGGGATCGGGCCTGTTTTATTTTTGTTTTAAAACTAGCACACGCGAAGTCCCAGGTTTGAGAGGTTTTTTTTTTTGCCAAGATGAGGGTCATTTCAATCGATCGATATTTGAAGGACGACTTTTATGGCCAAATTTTTTAGTATGGTTTTTTTTTTCCGGAGTACGACTGAGCATAGGATGTGCACCTTGTGTAATCTAAATTAAAAATAAATGGGTCCTACTTTTTTTTGGAGTGAATGCGTTTGGTTTGTGATTCCTTCCCTTGATTAGTGACTGGAGTAATAGTTGTAAGGAGCAGGGGGGGGGGGGGGATTACCCACCCCTGAATTGAGTGGCTACCTTTCAAAACGTCCTAAGAGCGGCTATGGTGTTCGTATTGTCACAAAATTCAAGCAATAATAAGCTTGATCAGTAAGTGGTTCATGGGTGATAGTGCTGTGTCCTTTTGCAAGACACTTTACACACATTACCCCACTCAACGTCGGTATGAATGTGTACCTTGACTATATAGGATATTGGTGGTGATGGCTATTGCTAGTACAAAAAGGCGCTTATGGGCGATATATATATATATATATATATATATATATATATATATATATATATATATATATATATATATATAGGGTAGCGTCACCTCGCCAAACTCACCGCGGCCCTTCACTGCGGCAGACGCCCGGGTTATTCCACTCTGCCCTTGGAATAGGCCCTTTAGACAAATTTCCCCTTGGGGATGAATAAAGGGAATTTTATTGTATTATATATATATATATATATATATATATATATATATATATATATATATATATGTGTGTGTGTGTGTGTGTGTGTGTGTGTGTGTATATGTATATAGCGATTAGTTATTTTAAAAAGTGTAAATTGGTATCATTATGAACCCAATTAAAACAAACATGCCGAATGCAAAGTCTTATCTTTAAATGGTCAACGTTTAATTTTACAGCGATAATCGTTGTTAGACGATACGTTCTTGAAATGAGTATTCGATACTTGGAGATTATGCTGAATGACATATCCTATTTAAAAAGATATCGATATTATAATCACATGTCTTGATTGTAACATTATATAACTTAATACACCTCATTATGTCCTCAATATCAACAAGGAAATAATCATTAACGTATCCGATATGACTAATCGGGCCCGAGTTGGTTTAAATGAAAATATCGATTATCGCTTTATTCGGAATCCGCACTACAAAACACACCGGAATTAATCGGATGGTTGTATTTGTGTGTCGTAACTCGAGTATCGCACAGCTTGGCAGGTATCGGGATTTTGAATTGAGACGCAAAATCCGATATAACTGGCTGGGAGAGGAAATTAAAGTTGAAACAATTTGGAAATCAACACCTTTATTTTTATACCAGCTTTTTTGTTTGGGCGTTGGAAATCAATAGGAGGCAATCAGGGGTATCGAACTGATATTTTTTTAAAATAAAAATAGAATACAATTTAAATGATGATTGAAAGAATCGAAATTTTCAGAATTGATAAAGTCGATTACTTTCTTGAATGAAGTCATTCCGATATTATTATGACTCCCAAAGGAGGAATGTCATTGTACCAAAAGTCACGCAAGGCTTTGGACACGTTCTTCGTCTCCTTCTTCAGAATTTTCTACTCCTCTTCATCCCCCCCCCACCCCTTCTTGGTCCACTTCTTCGTCTTCCTCCTCCTCCTCCTCCTCCTCCTCCTCCTCCTCCTCCTCCTCCTCCTCCTCCTCCTCCTCCATTTTCCTCTACATCTCTTTCTCTTCATCCTTCTCCCCCCCCCATTCTTGGTCCTCTTCTTCTTCTTCTTCTTCTTCTTCTTCTTCTTCTTCTTCTTCTTCTATAAGACACCTTGTCTTGATCGTAATGTTTTGCAGCTAGTGATATGACACTCGACTTCAGATAGGAGCGTCCTGGGTTCGAGTCTTGCTTTGAGCTTCAGTGAAGTCATTCCGACATTATTATGGCTCCCATAGGAGGAATGTCATCATACCAAAAGTCACGCAAGGCTTTGGACACGTTCTTCGTCTCCTTCTTCAGTATTTCCTACTCCTCTTCCTCCCGCTCCCATTCATCTACATCCACTTCCTACACCTCCTTCTCCCCCTCTTCGTCCTCATCTTCTTCTTCTTCTTCTTCTTCTTCTTCTTCTTCTTCTTCTTCTTCTTCTTTTTCTTCTTCTTCTTCTTTTTCTTCTTCTTCTTCTTCTTCTTCTTCTTCTTCTTGTCTTGATCGTAATGTTTTGCGGTTTTAGCGGTTTGACACTCGAATTCAGATCGGAGCATCCTGGGTTCGACTCTTGCTCTGAGCGGGGTGTAGTTAAGTCCTTTGAAAAGGTTATTTACTCACATTCTCTTACCGTGGTAAGAGTGGTAAAATCAGTGGTAATCAGTGGTAAAATGGATACCTTTTACCGTTGGTATCGTTCATCATCATCATCATCATCATTGCCTTTTTCACCCTGGGTCAGGGTATAGGCCACAGACAAACCATTTCCATCCTTCTCTATCCCGAGCTAACTTTTTTTTTATCTCATTCCAGATCTTAGCACTTCTCTGTATATCAGGCTCTTTAATTCGGCTTTGTTGTCCTTCATAAATTCTGTAATTCCAGAGACTCTTAGGTCGCCTAAGCTAAAAAAAAGGATTTGGTTTGTCTGTCTGCGTTTCTGTAACGGTTTGAGTTTAACGGAAAGGGGTGTTAACCCTTTGCCAACCCCCAACCTGGAGGGCCAGGCATCGTTGGGTCTGTCGTTAAGAAAAAAATTTATATAGCGTAACAGGCGTCATATCTTGCCCTTCATGTTAAGTGTTGCTGTTAGCTAGATACCTCTTATATAACAATTTGAGCACGTGTAGTGGATATTGCGCTATATAAAAGCTCAAGTTAATTATAGATGAACCATCAAACAAACCCCCGATGCCAATAGGAATCACCCGTGTTGTCCTGTGTAAGCGAAATGGGGGTTAATAAATAATCTTGCCCAAGGCATACAAACCAAAGTGCCTGAGGCGGGACTCGAACCCGATACCTTTCGGATCACAGAACTTACCCACTCGGCCATTTCCCCACTCTCTCGTATACCATTTTACTATTTAAAATGGAATGGATGGTGATAGGCTTAGATTTAGTGTCACTTTTAGTCAAATTCGTTCATCTGTGGACATCGAATTAGTCCATTATTGTTTTTCTCGGTAGGAAATTCATGTCTTTTCATCTCTTGGAAAGAAAAATAATTCTCACAACCTTCCGAAGGTCAGGGGAGGGGGGGGGGGGCGAAGTGGCCTAGTGTTTAAGGCATCGCACTGTGACCTGGAAGGTCCCGAGTTCGAGCCACGCTTCAGACACTTTCGTTTTTTTTCCTTGGGCAAGATTATTAACCCCCAATTTGCTCACTTTGGACAATATGGGTGATTCCTGTTGACATCAGACATCCTGTTTGATGAGTTATTTATATTCCTTCATGGAATGCCGAGGCGATGATGTGTTATGGTGTCGTGGCGGAAGGGCATATATCTTTTCTCTGAAGGTCTGAAATCGTTCCGATTCACCGGCATGCACTTCGATTGATCCGTAGAATTTATCATCATCATCATTGCCTTTTTCACCCTGGGTTAGGGTATAGGTTACAGACAAACAGTTTCCATCCTTCTATATCCCGAGCTAACTTCTTTATCTCATTCCAGGTCTTACCACTTCTCTGTATATCAGCTTCTTTAATTCTTCTCCATGTTCCTCGTGGCCTTCCCCTTGATCTTCTGCCCTGAGGGTTCCAGTCCAATACTTTCTTTGTTATAGTCGAGTCATTCTTTCTAAGCGTGTGTCCAATCCACCTCCATCGTCTTCTTCCTATTTCCTCTCCCATTGGTTTCTGCTGTGTTCTTTTCTATACTTCTTCATTTTTTATTCTATCCATCCATTTTATAGAGCGATGATATTTTTTTCCTTGTAAATCATCTATCTGTTATGTGTTATTATTTTTTCTTTTTTTTTACATATGATTTGTAAACATTTGAGTGTATTCCTCTTAGTTGGGTCTTGTGCTGGTGTCTGGGTAAGACTTTTAGGTGGTCTCAAACTAAGTACCTTGATGGTTTGCTCTTGGAATCTACATCTGTTTCCTATTTGAACCAATTCTCCTTTGTCTCACCTTTTCTTTTGTGCTTTAATTTTAATTCTATAACTTTTTACTATCCCATTTTCTTCCTTTTTACTGACGCTGATATTACCTTAATGTGTTGCAAGCGCCGTAAAACCCTTAAAAACAAAAACAAACAACCTGCTGTTCCGATAAAGCGCCGATCATAATGGTTTTTTTTTACCAGCTGTAAAGACAGCGGGCCTTGATCGCATAAAAAAAACCCCAAAAAACCCTCAGGATTAGGATTTAAAAAAAAAAAGAGAAAAAAAAATTAAAAACGAG
>NC_088373.1:20764352-20766852 GCF_034508935.2 Berghia stephanieae | reverse complement strand
AAATATGATATTCATTCTCCTCTATAAAACATTTAAACTCAATCCAATTCAGATATTTCTGGTTTTAAATTCAATTTTCAGCATCTGAACCATCCCGACTTAATATCGTTTTGAGTCGAGGGGTCACATTTAATAGCTCTTGTTTTTCTTTGCATTCCCTGACATCTGAGTTTCAACGCCTCAAATCGATGTAAAAAAACTTGAGCTTTTATATAGCGCAATATCCACTAAACTTTCTCAACGCGCTTAACAAGGGGTCACTAGCTAACAGCAACACTTCACATGTAGGACGGACATGACGCCTGTCATGCGATATTATTTTTTTCTTCGAACAGAGACAACGCCCTTAACTCTGTCCTTACCAGCCATTTTCAGGATTTTCCCCAAAACTTCACACACAACTAACACAAAATAGATTTTTTATCAATCAAACATAATAGCAGTAAGTTCTTGCGATAAATAATTTCTGTAGCAAGACATGCTCTACAACACACTGTGTTCATTTTCTTTAAATTTTATGATGTATAGAGGAAATTTGAATAAGAAAAATGTTGGTTGTATCGTAACGAATATGACGATTTTCCTGTAGTTGGTAAGGAGAGGGTTAATGGCCAGGTACTCATTTTACACCTGAGTGCGGTTAAAGAAGCTTTTCCAAGGACTCAACTATGCGCCGCTCAAAGCGGGACTCGAACTCAGGGTCGTATCGCTAGACCACATAGCCGTGAAGGAGCGGAAGAGGCCCACCATGTACTCCACCCAGGCCTGCCCAAAGTATGTGTGGCTATGTGGTCAAGTGGTGTGACACTCGCTTTCGGGTCGGAAGGTCTTGGGCTCGACCGAAGCCATCGTTAACATATAGCCTGACCGTGGCCTTCGTAACGTCATGGCCTGATACCGTAGCCATCGTTATGTTATAGATAGTATGCAGATGACGTCACTCAGGCCTTTGTTATTGTTTTTGCCATCCGCGTTTGTGAGTTGTTCTCACTAAACTGTATTAACCAGACTATAAAAGTTCATGGTTACACAGAGTTTGTGTGTTGGTCCGTTATACTTCCGGATGGCAATGTTGTGAACTCCTTGGCCAAGCGCATTCTATCTATGGCCTGATACTGAAATTCAAAAGGACTGGCAGTTTGACGTAATTATTTGGTTTTTGCACCGCCTAGTGAGTTGTCGTTAGTAGAGCTCATCGAAACTCGTCATTTCATTGGTTGAACTATTGAATACAACTCACGATTTGGCACGTAGCCATCGTAAACTTATAGATAGTATGCGCTTGGCTAAGAAGATCACAACATTGCCATCCGGAAGTATAACAGACCAACACACAATACTGTGTGTATCCATGAACGTTTATAGTCAGTTTGATATAGTTTAGTGAGCATTACTCATAAACGTGGATGGCAAAAAACGATAACAAAGACCTGATTGACGTCATCTTCGAACTATCTATAGCCTGACACCGTGGCCTTCGAAAAGTTATGGCCTGACACTGACCAAAAAATGACGTCAAAATGCCAGTTTTTTGCGACAAAAGAAAACAAATCGTGAGTTGTATTCAATAGTTCAACCAATGAAATAACTTGTTTCCGTGAGCTCTACTAACGACAACTCACTAGACGCTACACAAACCTTAAACATGACGTCAAACTATGAGTCCTAAATGGCTATTGTGTATTATGTTATTTTGTTTTATTTTCAAATGAGTCACCCCCCCCCTCCCCCCAACTCCTTTTTTTCCACAAACACACACACACACACACACATACAAATAAACACACACACACACATATAAATACACACTACTCCCAAACTCATAATTCTATAGCAGCGTCTCTTCTTCAAAATTAAGATTAAAATTTTTAATCGAGCTTTACATAGCGCAATATCCACTAAATGTGCTCAAAGCGCTTTACAAGGGGTCCCTGGTCAACAGATAAATTTAACATGTAGGACTGGACCTGTTAGGCGATATTACAATTTTTCGGACAAAGACAACGCTGTTAACGGCCAGGTACTCATTTTACATCTGAGTACGGTGAGAGAATGTGAGTAAAGAGCCTTTTCCAAGGACTCAACTATGCGCCGAGCACGAGGCTCGAACCCAGGACCCCAGATTATCTAACATATGTAGGACGAGACATGAGGCCTGTTAGGCGATATTACAATTTTTCGGACAAAGACAACGCTGTTAACAGCCAGGTACTCATTTTACACCTGAGTACGGTGAGAGAATGTGAGTAAAGAGCCTCTTCCAAGGACTCAACTATGCGCCGAGCGAGAGGCTCAAACCCAGGACCTTCCGATCCGAAAGCGAGTGTCATACCACTAGACCACCTGGGGTGCAGCTTCCCAAACTTCAAACTCAAACCCTTGTTGTTTAAATGATGTTGCGTGATTGCCTCCGTCCTTTTGAAGTTTGCACACGACACTCTCGTCGTCTTTTGCAGCTGTGTCGTATGCATCTATTATTTATGCACACGTCCCCCTTTGA
>NC_088373.1:20754352-20761852 GCF_034508935.2 Berghia stephanieae | reverse complement strand
GACTCGACTATGCACCGAGCGAGGCTCGAACCCAGACTTTCCTATCCGAAAGCGAAAATTATACCACAAGACCACTCATTGGATTCAATAGTCTGATGTCACGTCGCCCAGCAACGGCGGTCATCGTAGTTCTAAACAACGAAAATCGGTACTTTTTATTCTTCATGCTGGCTAGAACTTTTCATATGCCTTGTGATCAGAATGTGTAAAAGTCAGAACATGATCAGATTTATAATGGTTTGTTTTTTTCCTCTGGATACGCTTTTATGCTCGTCGGAGAGATATTTCATAAGAGCGTCCGCCATTGTTCCGATTGTTTAGAGCCAGTTACTAAGTTACCATGAGTCATTACGAGGGAAGTGACGTTACGACTGTTGAAGCGTATTGCCGCACACCAAAATCTATACCGTCCCGAGATGAATGTGGCCATCGTAAAGTTATGGCCTGATACTGACCAAATAATGACGTCAAAATGCCAGTCTTTGGCCACAAAAGAAAACAAATCGTGAGTTGTATTCAATAGTTCAACCAATGAAATAACTTGTTTCTATGAGCACTACTAACGACAACTCACTAGGCGGTGCAAAAAACAAATAATGACGTCAAATTGCCAGTCTTTTTGGATTTCAGTGTCAGGCTATAACATAACGATGGCTACGATCTGATACTTTTTCGAGGCGATTGAACACATACTTTAGAGTTGCCATGTTTGTGGTGTGCTAGTCTGTTCGATTCACAATTTGTTTTTTACATAGCAATATTGATCCTCTAACCCTCTCCTTACCAACGACAGGAAACCGTCACATTTGTTACGATTCCATTAACATTTATCTCATTCAGATTACAGGACAGATAGATAGATAGATAGATAGATAGATAGATAGATAGATTCAGATAGATAGATAGATAGATAGATGATGGATGGATGGATGATAGATAGATAGATAGATAGATAGAATAGATAGATAGATATGATAGATAGATAGATTAGATAGATAGATAGATAGATAGATAGATAGATAGATAGATAGATAGATAGATAGATAGATAGATAGATAGATAGATAGATAGATAGATAGATAGATAGTAGATAGATAGATAGATAGATAGATAGATAGATAGATAGATAGATAGATAGATAGATAGATAGATAGATAGATAGATAGATAGATAGATAGATAGATAGATAGATAGATAGATAGATAGATAGATAGATAGATAGATAGATAGATAGATAGATAGATAGATAGATAGATAGATAGATAGATAGATAGATAATAGATAGATAGATAGATAGATAGATAGATAGATAGATAGATAGAAGATAGATGATAGATAGATAGATAGATAGATAGATAGATAGATAGATAGATAGATAGATAGATAGATAGATAGATAGATAGATAGATAGATAGATAGATAGATAGATAGATAGATAGATAGATAGATAGATAGATAGATAGATAGATAGATAGATAGTAATAGATAGATAGATAGATAGATAGATAGATAGATAGATAGATAGATAGATAGATAGATAGATAGATAGATAGATAGATAGATAGATAGATAGATAGATAGATAGATAGATAGATAGATAGATAGATAGATAGATAGATAGATAGATAGATAGATAGATAGATAGATAGATAGATAGATAGATAGATAGATAGATAGATAGATAGATAGATAGATAGATAGATAGATAGATAGATAGATAGATAGATAGATAGATAGATAGATAGATAGATAGATAGATAGATAGATAGATAGATAGATAGATAGTATAGATAGATAGATAGATTAGATAGATAGATAGATAGATAGATAGATAGATAGATAGATAGATAGATATAGATAGATAGATAATAGATAGATAGATAGATAGATAGATAGATAGATAATAGATTAGATTAGTTAGATAATTTTATATTAATAGTTGGAGTCAGTCTACATCGATGTTTGAGGCCTTTTCAGCCATCGTCAGGACTGTGTGTTACATGAGTTTGGTTTGTTGTGTGTTGTTGCTTGTTGAAGTGGTTCTCTAAGTTTGTAGTTGATTAATAAGTGCCTCCGGTGATGTGGACAACTATTGTACATCTCATTTTTCGTGTTGAGTGTGGCTTCATGGGGGTGTTTGATTATAGTATATTTCTCTTCCAGGCATAAGCTACATTGTTTTGATGATAGTGTGTGTCATGTTGTTTTAGATATAATTTTCCAAGAAATGCTGTGGTCTAGTTTGTTGTCTTTTAATTTCCAAATATGTTCGCTGACTTTTGTGGATGTTTTTTTGTTAGTATTTCTAAATGTTGAGGTGTGGAGGTTGTTTCTTGTTTTGAAATTATTTTCTGTTAGTCCTACATATTTTTCTTGCTTGTTTGTTTTAGTTTCGGTGACTGTGGCTTGGTAAATTAAACTTGATTCTAAACATTGTTTGTTTAGCGGGCAATGTTCCTTATTTCTGCAGTTGCATTTTCTGGTGGGTGAGTTTTGCTCTTGTCAGTGATTTATTAATATTTTTTTGTTGTGGCTTGAAATTATTTGTTCTATGTTGCGCATACACGAGTAGCTTATGTTTATGGCATTCCTGTTGATAATTTTATGTAGCTTGTGATTTTTTGGAAAGTGTGTATCAATTAACTTCAGGAACCGCTGTCCAATGGACACATCGCCGGAAGCACTTATTAATCAACTACAAACCTACGGAACCACTTCAACAAGCAACAACACACAACAATCCAAACTCATGTAACACACAGTCCTGACGATGGCTGAAAAGGCCTGAAACATCGATGTAGACTGACTCCAACATTGTGGTTAATATTAAAATAATAATTCGGAAAGATTGATCGTGAACAATGGGGCATAATTCATGTAGGTAATAGAATAAACAAACATGGATTTCCCCCCTTTATCAATATGGTGGAGTAAAAGTCAGGTTGTGTCCCTTGTGGGTTAGACGTCTCCCCACTCCCCTTCCCCCCCCCCCACCTCTCACCCTATCTCCTCACTTCACGACCACCCTGCACCCCCCTTCCCTCCTTTACCTCCCCGCGACCCCTTGTGACCCCTTACTCGACCTCCTCATGTCATGCATGGACAATGAGGCGACGTGTATACAATGCCTTCGTGCACTGAAAAATAAAGCCAAAAAAAAAAATCGTATTAAAAAATTTGGCCAGAAAACTCGTCATTAACATATGGATCGATTTAAAATGACATCTCATATTGGCAAAAACTCTCAAACCTGGGACTTCGCAAATTCCGAGGTTTGAGAAGTTTTTGGGGTTTTTTTTTTTGCAAAGATGAGGGTCATTTAATCGATCGATATTTGAAGGACGAGTTTTCTGGCCAAATTTATAAATTCGTGTTTTTCCAGAGTAGTATGGCCGAATGTTGCATGTCGGGATCAATAGAGAATCTTGTATTGGGTAGGGGAGACTGGGGTGGATGGGGGATGGGGGGGTGAGGGGGAGGAGGAGATTGAATGAAGTCTAGATAGAATGAGAAAATAGAAAGCTGTCATAGCATAGCATAAAATTGGGCCCAGGGTGTAAAAGTCAATTTGGTAGGGTGCTAGATTCACACCCGTATCGGTTTGGTTCGAGTCTTTTACAACGAGGGGATTTGTTAATTTTTATGTTCATCTGACCGTCTATAGATAGTATGCGGTTGACCAAGGAGTTCACAACATTGCCATCCGGAAGTAGAACGGACCAACACACAAACTCTGTGTAACCATGAACTTTTATAGTCTGGTTAATACTGTTTAGTGAGAACAACTCACAAACGCGGATGGCAAAAACAATAACAAAGGCCTAAGTGACGTCATCTGCATACTGTCTATAGATAGTTCGAAGATGACGTCACTCAGGTCTTTGTTATTGTTTTTTTGCCATCTGCGTCTATGAGTAATGCTCACTGAACTGTATTAACCTGACTATAAAAGTTCATGGATACACACAGTTTTGTGTGTTAGTCAGTTATACTTCCCGATGGCAAGGTTGTGAACTTATTAGCCAACTCCATACTGTCTATATATTTTTTAAAATCCCTTTATTCATACCCAAGGGGAAATCATCTCTACGGCCTATTCCAAGGGAGGACTGGAATAACCCAGGCGTTAGCCGCAGAGCCCCGCCCGCAAAGAGAGCTAGGGCGAGGTTACTTGCTCAAGGCCATACAATGAGGCGGGGAGTCAAACTCGGTACCTTTTGGTTAAGAAGCAAAGACCGTATCGCTGGGCCACGTATACGACTGAAATTATAATTTTTTTTATTCTCTATGATTTGTTTGGCGTTGTTCGTAAAAATTATCTGGCAATACTAGGCATCTCTCTCTAGCTAAAATTGGATTCAATAGTCTGATGTCACGTCGCCCAGCAACGGCGGCCATCGTGGTCCTAAACTAAGAAAATCGGTACTTTTTATTCTTCAAGCTGGCTAGAACTTTTCATATGTCATGTGATCAGAATGACTAAAAGTCAAAACTTGATCATATTTATAATGTTTTTCTCCTCGGGACACACTTTTATGCTCGTTTGGAGAAATGTTTCATAAGGACGTCCGCCATTGTTCCGATAGTTTAGAGCCAGTTACTAAGTTACCATGCGTCATAACGAGGGAAGTGACGTTACGACTGTTGAAGCGTATTTCGACTTTGTTAGAACATAGACTTAAACAAAGTAACAGATAAAGACATTGGGGACTAAAACTCGTGTGATTATTTATTGCTATTGGACATGGGTATGATCTTTTAATATTAACTTTCCATGTACTCGAGGTCATTGGTTACATTGCGAAGTGTGCTCAAAAATGACCCACATAGTGAAAAGTGCTCACAGTTTGAGAAATAGCCAACATCACAATTGGTCATTTTCCTCAGCATGACTCATGGGTATGTTTACAACTTTCATAAACAAAAAGTGTTGGTGGGTACTTGTAGGTACGAGAGTGCTCGATAATGTTGGTTAGAGCTAATATAAAATATAAATGGAGTCACTCACTTATTTATGGCTGAGACACACGTTTCTGTGGTCTCCATCCACGTCGTCAGTCGGCATATTATCTCGGTAAAATCCGTAGATTTGTAGGAGGACATAATATGCCGACTGACGACGTGGAGTTCACAGAAACATGTGTTTCGGTCATAAATGAGTGACTCCATTTATATATATATATGTATATATATATATATATATATATATATATTATATATATATATATATTTGTGTGTGTGTGTGTATATATATATATATATATATGTATATCATCATCATCATCATCATCATTGCCTTTTTCACCCTGGGTCAGGGTATAGACCACAGACAAACAGTTTCCATCCTTCTCTATCCTGAGCTACCTTTTTTATCTCATTCCAGGTCTTACCACTTCTCTGTATATAAGCTTCTTTAATTCTTCTCCATGTTCCTCGTATATCAATCTTGTGTTAATAATTATAACTTAATTAACGATAACGACAGTAACTTGTAATTATTGTACGGTTCGTTCACAGAGGACAATCTTTGGAACAGAATCCTAACATAGAATAATTAGACACAGTCGAACTGGCTGAAAATAACTTTCCGCACGTTTTTCGGCAGCCATATTTAATGAACGATAAAAGGTGTCCACGCCTATTATAATAATATTATGATTTTGTTCTAGTGACTATTCTTATAGATAGTATGCGCTTGGCTAAGAAGCTCATAACATTGCCATCCGGAAGTACCATGGACCAACACACAAAACTGTGTGTATCCATGAACGTTTATAGTCAGGTTAATACAGTTCAGTGAGCATTACTCATAAACGCGGATGGCAAAAAACAATAGCAAAGACCTGAGTGACGTCATCTTTGAACTGTCTATATATCTATCGGGCAGAGATTGCTTGGTGGCCGATCAGACACTTGTCAAAAATGTGGCAAGTTTTTACTAATGTTGCTGTTTCTTCTTCAATAGATTTAAATAACTTTCCAAAGAAGCATGGATGGAGACATTTAAAAAGAAACAAAAGCAAAATGCCCAAGATCCAAGAGGTCCCTGGCCAACAGCAGCATTTAACATGAAGGGCGGGACGCGATATTACAATTTTTCGGACAGAGACAACGTTGTTAACGGCCAAGTACTCATCTGTCTATTTTACACATGAGTACGGAGAGAGAATGTGAGTAAAGAACCGTCTTCAAGGACTCAACTATGCGCCGAGTGAGGCTCGAACCCAGGACCTTCCGATCCGAAAGCGAGTGTCATACCACTAGATCTCATAGCCGCACAAAGACCACGAGAACCATGGAGGAGGAGAGTTGACAAGGACAGAAACAAAATGGGAAATTTGCATCCTGGAGGAAGACCTCTAACTTCTGTAACACCTAGAACAGCCCGGAGAATTTGAGATATATACACGAGACGAAATAGGAATAAGGAAAAGAAAGAAAAAATAAACCTCACTATAAAACAAACCAAATCCTTTTTTAGCTTGGGCGACCAATATATTCTTCTTCTTCTTCTAGGTTCCATGCCTGGTCCAGGCTTCGGATACTGCATGAATTATCTCTCTCCATTCCTCCCTGTCTCTTGCTTTTTCAAACAGCTCTTGGATTGTTAGGTTGGTGAAGCCCTTCAGTTGGTCTATGAGTGTTTTTCTTTGTCTCCCCCGAGCGCGTTTACCAGGTATTTTTCCACAACTTGCCAGTATATAGAGAAGTTGTAAGACCTGGAATAAGATTTTTTTAAAAGTTAGCTCAGGATAGAGAAGGATGGAAACTGTTTGTCTGTGGCCTATACCCTGACCCAGGGTGAAAAAGGCAATAATGATGATGATGATAAAAAATATAACATTAGAATTAGTGAGGGGCGGTCCTTGGCAAGCTTAAGGACCACGGTCCTACGGTCCTTGGGAAATGAAGACCGCAAGGACCGGTCTCTAGACCGGTCCGTTCATTCTTGAACCGTTAAAGACCGCTACACGATGAAAACCGTGGCCTACAGGAGTAAAACACACGGAGTAGTCACACTCATTTCAAATTGTAACCTAATTAGAGAAGAGGGGTGATGCCTTCTTTATTTGCTCACCGTACTTCATTGTTACTTCGATAATTTAATAAAATTTGAAATTTATCCCCATTAACGGAGATAATGGCATCGCCCAAGGCGTTGATCGAGTTGTTCGTGGCGTTGATACACACACGCAACTCCTACCCCCCCCCCCCCCCCCCCCCCCCCCCCCCCACACACACACATTAGAGGGCAGCGAGCATTGAAGAGTAAGAGAGTGACGTGAAGTTATAATAAGAGGGGGTGGATGAGGTGATAAGAGGGGTCGATGGTGACTTTTCGCCAGATCTAACAAACTCAGCTACCCATTCATTGCTGAGTAGACAGGGATTCAGAAAAAAATCGACTGCACCCGGGATCGATCTCTGGCCCTTTGCGTATAAAGAGAGTGCTCTATCAACTGAGCTATCGGGGTCCCCAAATATTCTATTGGACCTTTT
>NC_088373.1:20741852-20749352 GCF_034508935.2 Berghia stephanieae | reverse complement strand
TAGATTATGTCAAGCGACAAAACTCGTGCGATTACCAGAAGACCGTTAAAAATAGATTTTTACTCTTTTAAGTAAAATATTTCTAAAACTACCGGGCGTGGAGGTTTTGTCGCTGACAAGGTAATACATGAACATTTCTTCTTTTTGGTTGTAAAATTTCATATGAATATGACGAGTACTTTTCCCGTATTTTACAAAACACCATCCTAATTGGCTCTTCAAATTTAAATCTTTTAATCCACTTATTACGCAAGATACAACCAAAGGTCGAAAAAATGCCGAAAAAGCGTCCCATATTTTCGCGTTTTTTTCCTCTTTGCGGGTCATCCAAATAAATGACACCTTTGAAACTGCATAACTTGTTTATTTATGAATGGATTTTCAAAATTCAAAAACATTTTTACTCAGTGGAGATAGGGCTTTGATTTTAGACAAAAATTCTCCTCAAAAAGAGAAAAAAACATTTTTCATAGTCATTGCTACATGATATTCTCTATTTATTTTCTAGTGCGGCTATGTGGTCTAGAGCCTCACGCTCGGCGCATAATTGAGTCTTTGGAAAAAGCTCTTTACTCACATTCTCTCACCGTACACAGGTGTAAAATGAGTACCTGGCCGTTAACAGCATTGTCTTTGTAGTGTCCGAAAAATTGTAATATCGCCTAACAGGCGTCATGTCCCGTCCTACATGTTAAATGTTGCTGTTGACAGGGACCCCTTGTAAAGCGCTTTGAGCACTTTTAGTGGATATTGCGCTATATAAAGCTCAATTATTGGGGGGGGGGGGGTTAATATCAAACTGAGTACACTGATAATGAGCTCTTGGAATCTACATCCATATTTCACTTTTTGTCTTACTGATTATCAGCTGTTTTTATTCATTTAATCGTAAATCTGAAATTCTGTTGACAATCCCATTTTCTTCTTGATTAATGGGAGTTGGCACAGGCATCCATGACTGTCTATTTCCTCATAAGGAAAAGAACTAATCGACACTAAAAGGGTGAGGGATCTCGTGTCAGGCTATAGATAGTTCGAAGATGACGTCACTCAGGTCTTTGTTGATGTTTTTTGCCATCCGCGTTTATGAGTAATGCTCACTGAACTGTATTAACCAGACTATAACCATTCATGGACACACAGTTTTGTGTGTTGGTCCGTTATACTTCCGGATGGCAATGTTGTGAGCGTCTTAGCCAAGCGCATACTATCTATAGATAGTTCAAAGATGACGTCACACGGGTCTTTGTTATTGTTTTTTGCCATCCGCGTTTATGAATAATGCTCACAGAACTGTATTAACCTGACTATAAACGTTCATGGATACACACAGTTCTGTGTGTTGGTCCGTTATACTTCCGGATGGCAATGTTATGAGCTTCTTAGCCAAGCGCATACTATCTATATGTTAAGAGTGGCGACGCTAGAACCCTCAAAGACTTATCTATAGATAGTATGCAGATGACGTCACTCAGGCCTTTGTTATTGTTGTTGCCATCCGCGTTTGTGAGTTGTTTTCACTAAACTGTATTAACCAGACGATAAACGTTCACGGTTACACAGAGTTTGTGTGTTGGTCCTTTATACTTCCGGATGGCAATGTTGTGAACTCCTTGGCCAAGCGCATTCTATCTATAGTTTGACGTCAGTTTTAAGGTTTGTGCAACGTCTAGTGAGTTGTAAGAGCTCAAGGAAACAAGTGATTCCATTGGTTGAACTATTGAATACAACTCAGGATGTGATTTCTTTTGTGGCCAAAGACTTTTTTAAAGACAGTAATAATAATAATAATAATAATAATAATAATAATAATAATGATAATAATAATAATAATAATAATAATAATAATAATAATAATAATAATAATAATAATAATAATATTAATAATAATAATAATAATAATAATAATAATAATAATAACAATAATAATAATAATAATATTAATAATAATAATAATAATAATAATAATAATAATAATAATAATAATAATAATAATAATAATAATAATAATGATGATGATGATGATGGTGATAATAATAATAATAATAATAATAATAATAATAATAATAATAATAATAATAATAATAATAATAATAATAATAATATAATAATAATAATAATAATAATAATAATAATAATAATAATAATAATAATAATAATAATAATAATAATAATAATACTATATCTTTATTGTCCCCAAAAAAGTGGCAATTTCTCATTTGGTTAGACATTTATAACAATACAATATTGACATAGACACACACAAGATGCACATTAGTAACATAGTAGTTATCGTTAAAAAAAAAAACGGCATCAACAACAAAAATATCATCATCATCATCATCATCATCATCATCATCATCATCACCATAGATGGCTATGCTGAAATTCTCTCTGATCGACTAGATAGATAGAAGCAGACAAAAACCCAAACGTTTGTAGTTTGTCTAGTACGACTGACTGTTGTTTACTATTATTGTTGGGGCTTACTCACTCCAACCTACCCAGTCTATGTTTATGGATTTATGCTTACAAGCAAAGAGCGTGTAGGTAACGATTGTTATGTTACCAAGAGCTCTCACTTCCCGCTTTTGGTGAAGCCACCCATCTTCCGTCTTCTACTCGTATTTTCTTCATTGTATCAGTAAGCCTTGCGCGCATGATACAAGCGGAGCACACCCACCTCGCTGTCTCGCCTGGCACGCGACAATAGCATTGCGGTTAAGAGAAGTGAGAGCTCTTGGTAACTACGTTACCCTACACACTCTTTGAGTCTATGTTTATGGATTTATGCTTACAAGTTGTTCTTTCCTGATTCATGGGACTTGGCACCGGCAGCCATGACCGTATATTATTTCCTTATAAGGAAAAGAACTAATCACAACTAAAAGCCCTCGCCCCCTTCCTTTTGCTCCCTCCCTGATCCTCAAATTCCTGATTCGGCCTCAAATTCTAGATGTTTGTCGCAGTAAAAAAAAGAATTATTAATAGTTGTAAACATTTATATAGAGCATTTCTACAGATTGCGCTTCACAATGTTTCATTTATTCCCCCAACATGCCATATTTCCATTTCATTCAGTACAAGTCTCCTTTCAGGAGACATTTTTTTTTTTTGGATAAACACGCTTACAATATCCGTCACTGTCTCTAGTCAGGTGCTCATTCATACCCGAGTCGAATGGGGCAATTTATGTAAAATGCCTTATCCAGGAAATCAACAGTGGGACCAGAATTTTCCGCCATGAATATTAACCATCCAGTCACTGATCATGTTGAATATTGCTTAGCATTTGTGACAATGCGAGACACCGTACCACTGAGCTATCGAACCACACTCAGACGCCTAAGGACTAATCCACACAGGAGTCTGACTCCGACGACCCGGCACTGCCGTCCTCTGCCGTCTTCCGGATAAAGACGTCGGGCACGGACATAATACTAAGAATAAAGAGAAGAGTCGATAGACCTAGCCATACCAACCTCGAAAAAAACAAAAAACGACAGAGGACGTCGGGTGCTTGGTATGGGTAGGTCTAGCGGCTCTTCTCTTTATTCTTGGAATATTGTCCGTGCCCTATGTCTTAATCCGGAAGACGGCAGGGGGACGACAGTGCCGGGTCGTCGGAGTCAGTCTCCGGTGTGGGTTAGCCCTTATTCAAACACATACAGTCAATTTTTTTTTTTTTTTAATGATTTTATGCTGACAACTGTACCCTTCTAATGAATTAGAGTTGGCATCCTTTCTATGCCCGTATATTTCCTAATAAGGAAAAAAGCTTATCACAACAAAAAGTCCGCCTACCTACATAACCCCTCCCCCCCCCCCCCCCCCCCTTGGCACTTTTTTTCCCCATACTTTATATATTTTCGGCTCCAAAACCCAGTCATTTATTGTCACAGTAAATCAGAACTGAGATAAATAAACTTTATGTTGTTTTGTTTTTTTTTGTCACTAAATCACTTCTCAATCGCATAGGTGGGAGCAGGCACTGGTAGGTGTAAGACAGAATCTGAAAAGTTGTGTATGATATAGTGTCAGACAACGTCGAAAGAAAAAGAAATAATTATGATAATAATAATAATAATAATAATAATAATAATAATAATAATAATAATAATAATAATAATAATAATAATAATATTAATAATAATAATAATAATAATAATAATAATAATAATAATAATAATAATAATAATAATAATAATAATAATAATAATAATAATAACAATAACAATAACAATAATAATAATAATAATAATAATAATAATAATAATAATAATAATAATAATAATAATAATAATAATAATAACAATAACAATAATAATAATAATAATAATAATAATAATAATAATAATAATAAATGTACATTTATATAGCGCTTATGCCGAACCTTCGAAGCGCTTCACATTGACCATCAGTAAAAAAACATTACACACTGCAGATTCGGACATACGAACAAAAGATCACACGCATCCAATTACACACACACACACACACACACACACACACATCCATACACACACTGTATAAGAAACAAGAAAAAATCACTGGGCCTAGTCTGATCAGAGGGAAGAGAAGGAAGAAGGTCCGTGTTTAACGGCCAGACCCCTTGTAAAGCGCTTTGAGCACGTTTAGTGGATATTGCTCTATATAAAAGTTCATTTAAAATTTAGAAAGATATAACGTAACTTATGATGATATAATATCAGGTTAGTAAGGTTCCACTTCCAGGCAGTTGGGAAGGGATGAATTCTATATTCCTCCGACAGCGGGCTCAGGTTTGATCCTTGATGTGTCGAAGACTGCACTATCAAAGGTAAAAGCTCCGGCGGCTTGATGGTGGAGATAAAAAAATCCAAAAAGTACCAAAAGATAAAAATCTTCATATATATATCAATGTATGAGGAATGGAGCAGCTAGCCGTCCGGCATAGATTGTGGAGAGAAGTGAGTGTCGAATGTTAGACCTATCAGCTTTTATAATAAGTGGCTATGTGACAGAATGGAGAACAAAAAGTATTCACTAATTAGAAATTAATTCGAGGGAAGGCTATTAAAGGAAAGACGATCTAATATTAGAAGGTAAAGTTTATCTAAGCCTACCGAAATATAACTGGAGTGAGATGAATTCAGTTCTTATTAAAATAAAAATTTAATAAGATAATTGTGAACAATCGTTACTGTGACAAATAAAATGAAGGAAATCAAGTTTTACAAACACGACACATGTTTTTATTACAGAAACTAAATTATATATATATATATATATATATATATATATATATATATATATATATATATATATATATATATAAACATTTGAAATATAATTAAGATAGTTTGACTTCTACAACGTTGTTATCGAGCGTTGCTCTCATCAGGAAGTGGAAGTGAAAGTAGATTGTTGTGTTTTCGTATTTTTATGGATTCGTGTTTATGGAGGTTCGTAATTACATAAAAGGTGTTTGTTTCTATGTCTGCATGCGGAAGTTAGTTCGTTTCTTCTGTTGAGTGTTGCTATGTTCGGTTTAGTGATGATGATGATTTTTTCTTCCAAGCAGAGGTTGCAAATCTTAGAAGAGGAAGAGTACGGCTGTGCTCTAGAGATGATTTTCCATGTGATGCTGTGTTGTATGTTTTTTTCTTTGAGGTTCCAAATGTGTTCGCTTAGTGTAGTAGAATGTCGTTTGTGTATGTTTCTGAAGGAAGATGTATGCAGGTTGTATCTGGTTTTGAATGGACACTCGGTGAGGCCAATGTATGTTTCTTGTTTTGGTGTGTCTGGTCGTGTTACTGTGGCTTGATAAATTACGTTTTGAGTCAAGCAATTGCCGTTTAGTGGGCATGTTGTCTGGGTCCTACAGTTGCATTTTTTCTCTAGGTTGTTGCTGGGCTGATCTGGCTGTGATAGTTTTCGGTTATTGTTGGATGACATAATGTTTTGTATGTTTGGCATGCAGGTGTATCCTATTTTGATGGTGTTTTTGTTCATGATTGGGTGTAGAACGTGACCGGGAGAGAAGCATTTTTGTAGTAGATTGAAGAATTTGTTACCGATAGAAGTTGTCACATTCTTGCTGTAGGGTGGGTTGACCCATGTTATGTGTCGTTTTCTTTGTCGTTTTTTTGTTGGGGTGGTAATGGTCTCTTCCTCATATTCTAGTTTGTAGTTATATCCACTTTTTTGTAGTGCGTTTGTGTACGGTGGGATTGCATCGTTGAATATATTGTTGTTTGTAGAGTTGTTAGATAGTCGTGTGTTAATGCTCTCGGGGATAACAACGTTGTAGAAGTCAAACTATCTTAATTATATTTCAAATGTTTATAAATAGCTCCTTTTATACTAAAGTTGAGCACTATTATTTCATGGTTTTTGTTTTATAATTCATATATATATATATATATATATATATATATATATATATATATATATATAACACAAATAGGAACGACACAACCCTACTTATCCATTCATCCTTTCCTGTCGCCCCCCTGACATCCACGAATAAGAAACACCACTAAAAGAACATAATATAGATAGTATGCCCTTGGCCAAGAAGCTTACAACATTGCCATCCGGAAGTATAACGGACCAACACACAAAACTATGTGTAACCTTAAACGTTTATAGTCTGGTTAATACAGTTTAGTGAAAATTTCTCATAAACGCGGATGGCAAAAAACAATAACAAAGGCCGGAGTGACGTCAGCTTCGAACTATCTATAGAACAGGACCGCTGGAAAGGCGGTATTCCGTTTTTGCTGGACGAAACTACAATAACTGCATCTGATTTCCCGCGCTTCGTTTATAATATAGCGCCAGGTTCGAGCCCTGATTGGCTAAAAGAGGTTTTCAAAATGCCTAGCAACCCGAAGACGATTCGGTCAACTCCGGACTCGTTCGGGTTATGTCCTAGCAACCGTTGCTAGGGCATAACAACCTAAAGAGGAAGGATATACGTCACGACTTCTGTTTGCCATTTCTATTCATTATGCTAGAGAAGAAATTTTATCTCTTACACTTACATTGCAAATAAACTATAGCATTTATATAGCGCAATATCCATTAAACGTGCTCAAATAGCTTTACAAAGGGTCCCTGACCAATAGCAAGACGTAACATGTAGTAAGGGACATGACGCCTGTTAGGCGATATTCCAAATTTATTTTCCGACTAAGACACAACGCTGTTAATGGCCAGTAACTCGTTTTAAAACTGAGTACGGTGAGAGATTGTGAGTAAAGAGCCTATTTCCAAGGACACAACTATGCGCCGAGCGAGGCTCGAACCCAGGACCTTCCGATCCGAAATCGAGTGTCATATCACTAGATCACATAGCCGCACAACTTAAAAATGCTTAAAAGTCGGAAGGTGGAAATTTTAGATTTTAGAAAGAATATGCTCCCCAGAACATATTAATCTTTATCTGAAGTAAATCGGGTGATTTTTCATGAACTTATGGTCAGATGTATGGGAAAGGTATCCAGAAACTTTTCT
>NC_088373.1:20729352-20734352 GCF_034508935.2 Berghia stephanieae | reverse complement strand
AAATATCTAGACGTGGAAAGGTTTAAACAAATAGACAGAGAGAGAGAGGGAGAGAGAGAGAGAGAGAGAGAGAGGAGAGAGAGAGAGAGAGAGGAGGGAGGGAGAGAGAGGGAGAGAGAGAGAGAGGGGGAGAGAGAGAGGGAGAGGGAGAGAGAAGGAGAGAGAGAGAGAGGGAGAGGGAGGGAGAGAGAGGGGGAGGAAGAAAAAAAAAGAGAGAGAGAGAGTGAGAGAGAGAGAGAGAGGGAGGGAGAGAGAGGGAGAGAGAGAGAGGGAGAGGGAGGGAGAGAGAGAGAGAGATAGAGAGAGGAAGGGGGAGGAAGAAAGAGAGAGAGGGGGGTGAAGAGAGAGAGAGAGGGTGGAGGGAGAGAGAGGGGACGGGGAGGAAGAGAGAGAGAGAGAGAGAGAGAGAGAGAGAGAGGGTGAAGAGAGAGAGAGAGAGAGGAGTGGGAGGGGGTAGGCGATAGGAAAATGAAATATAAAAGAGAAACAGTGGCCATGTCGTCTTCACGTATTTGAATTGGCCGGCCAGGGCAAATACCATTATAAAGAAGGAACCCATTTTTTTTTATTATTCAGGCTTAGAAAACGCTGAAATTGTTGATGAAGAAGTTAGATAGCCAGACCAGATATAACTGCCGAGAGCTTACAAAACACTTTTTCGAAAATTGTTTCGGTTATGAAATATCTTAGCCCATATTATTAGCTTTATCGATATAAATTTTAGCCAGGATTATTTTACTCCATATTATATCGATATATATTTTAGCCAGGATTATTTTACTCCATATTATATCGATATAAATTTTAGCCAGGATTATTTTACTCCATATTATATCGATATAAATTTTAGCCAGGATTATTTTACTCCATATCATATCGATATACATTTTAGCCAGGATTATTTTACTCCATATTATATCGATATAAATTTTAGCCAGGATTATTTTACTCCATATTATATCGATATAAATTTTAGCCAGGATTATTTTACTCCATATTATATCGATATAAATTTTAGCCAGGATTATTTTACTCCATATTATATCGATATAAATTTTAGCCAGGATTATTTTACTCCATATTATATCGATATAAACTTTAGCCAGGATTATTTTACTCCATATTATATCGATATAAACTTTAGCCAGGATTATTTTACTCCATATTATATCGATATAAATTTTAGCCAGGATTATTTTACTCCTTACCATGTTATTTGAATTTTGGCCAGGATTGTTTTACTCAATATTATATCGATATAAAATTTGGCCATAAAATTTTTACTCAATATTATATCAATTTAAATTTTAGCCATGAGACTTTCATTCCGTATTATATTGATTTAAATTTCGACCGAAAAAAATACAAACTTTTACTTCAAATTATATTTGAAGTCCCAGGTTTGAGATTTTTGCCACGATGAGGGTCACCTTAATCATCGATAATTGAAGGCTGGGTTTTCTGGCCAAATTCTGAATTTCGTGTTTTTTTCCAGAGTACGAGAGTGGAGAAAGTAGATGGTGGCGACTGATAAAGCCTGGTGGTCCTGGGATGGATACGGTTGTTTATTGAATTTGAAGAACTGACTGTCAATGAGTTTGCTGGATGGCTGATGGGGTGTGTTGGGGAAGGTGAGGAGGAGGAGGAGGAGGAGGAGGAGGATGAGGAGGAGGAAGAGGAGGAGGAGCAGGAGGAGGAGGAGGAGAAGAAGGAGGAGAGGAAGAAGAGGAGGAGGAAGATGAGGAGGAGGAGGAGGAGGAGAAGGAGGAGGAGGTGGAGGAAGATGAGGATGAGAAGAGGAGGAGGAAGAGGAGGAGGAACAGGAGGAGGAGGAGGATGAGGAGAAGGAGGAAGATGAGGAGGAGGAGGAGGAGGAGGAGGAGTAGGAAGAGGAGGATGAGGAAGAGGAGGAGGAGGGTGAGGAGGAGGACGAAGATGAGGAGGAGAAAGGAGGAGGAAGAGGAGGAGGAGGAGGAGGAGGAGGAAGAGGAGGAGGAAGAGAAGGTGGAGGAAGAGAGGAGGAGGAGGAGGAGGAGGAAGAGGAGGAGGAGGAGGAGAGAGGAGGAGGAGGAAGATGAGGAGGAGAGGAGGAGGAGTAGGAAGAGGAGGATGAGGAAGAGGAGGAGGAGGAGGAAGAGGAGGAGGAGGATGAGGAGGAGGAGGAGGAGTAGGAAGAGGAGGATGAGGAAGACGAGGAGGAGGAGGAGGAAGAGGAGGAGGAGGATGAGGAGGAGGAAGAGGGATGGGAAGATGAGGAGGAGGAGGAGGAGGAAGAGGAGGAGGAGGAAGAGGAGGAGGAAGAGGAGGATGAGGAGGATGAGGAGGAGAAAAAGAGGAGGAGGAAGAGGAGGAGGAGGAGGAGGAAGAGGAGGAGAAGAAGGAGGAGAGGAAGAAGAGGAGGAGGAAGATGAGGAGGAGGAGGAGGAGGAGAAGGAGGAGGTGGAGGAAGAAGAGGAGGTGGAGGAGGAGGAGGAAGATCAGGAGGAGGAGGAAGAGGAGGAAGAGGAAAAGGAGGAAGAGGAGGTGGCGGAGGAGGAGGGGGTGGAAGAGGAGGAGGAGGAAGAGGAGGAGGAGGAAGAGGAGGTGGAGGAGAGGGAGGACGAGGAGGAGGAGGTGGAGGAGGAGGAGTGGGTGGAAGAGGAGGTGGAGGAGAAGGAGAAGGAGGAGGAGAAGGAGGAGGAGGAGGAGGAGAGGAGAGGCAGGACGAGGAGGAGGAGGAGGAGGAGGAGGAGAAGGAGGAGGAGGAGGAGGAGAAGGAGGAGGAAGAGGAGGAGGAGAAGGAGAGGGAGGACGAGGAGGAGGAGAAGGAGAGGGAGGACGAGGAGGAGGAGGAGGAGGAGGAGGAGGAGGAGGAGGAGGAGGAGGAGGAGGAGAAGGAGGAAGAGGAGAAGAAGGAGGAGGAAGAGGAGGAGAAGGAGGAGGTAGAGGAGGAGGAGAAGGAGAAGGAGGAGGAGGAAGATGAGGAGGAGGAAGAGGAGGAGAAAGATGAAGATGATGAGGAGGAGGAGGAGGAGAAGGAAGAGGAGGAGGAAGATGAGGAGGAGGAGGAGAAGGAAGAGGAGGAGGAAGATGAGGAGGTGGAGGAGAAGGTGGAGGAGGAGGGTAGGAGGAGGAGGAGGAGGAGGAGGAGGAGGAGGAGGAGGAGGAAGAGGAGGAGGAGGAAGAAGAAGATGAGGACAAGAGAGGGAGAAAGTGGTGTGGAGAAGCGTGATGACGGTCGTGGTGATGGTGGGAATATGGTCATCATCATCATCATCATCATCATCATCATCATCATCATCATATCATCATCATCATAACCCTCATCATCATCATAACCCTCATCATCATCATCATCATCATCATCAGCAACATCATCATCATCAACAACCACACTACTACAACAATTAATATTGGCTCACTCACACTCACATAATCAATTCAAACCGCCACATTAAAATTTCTCTTCTCCTCTTTTCTAAAAATTCCTTTCATCTTTTGTGTTTATCAAACACTGACAAAACCCCTTTATGTCTACCCCCCCCCCCCCCCCAAGCCCCCACCCCTTCCCCCCTTCCCCTCCCCCGCCACCCCTCAATCCCCCCTCCTCCCCTTCCCCCTACATACAAAATATCGTCAAACCCCTTCATGTCTCGTTTTACGCCCCCCCCCCCCCCCCCTTCCTCCCTTCTCCCTCCCCCCTTTCCCCTCCCCCTACATACAAAATACCGTTACAATCCTGCAAAGACCGACTCGTTGAAAAAAACTCGCCAGGCGTATCCAGACGCGTTTCCGTTCGACTCAACGCGATCGTGGTGAGCACTCAATGGGTTCTCACGACGTGGGAGCTAAGCATGACAACACCATTCGCGCTAACCAGACGTCAACGTTAAAAGTCCCGATTTCCGCTAAACCGTATTTGTCACCAACCACCAACCATGGCTGTATGGTCTTGTGATATGACAATCTCTTTCGGATCGGAAGGTCCTGGGTTCGAGCCTCGTGCTCGGCGCATACTTGAGTCCTTGGAAAAGGCTCTTTACTTCCATTCTCTCACCGTACTCAGGTGTAAAATGAGTGCCTGGCCGTTAACATCGTTGTCTTTGTCCGAAAAATTGTAATATCGCCTAACAGGCGTCATGTCCTGTCCTACATGTTAAATGTTGCTGTTGACCAGGGACTCCTTGTAAAGCGCTTTGAGCACATTTCAGTGGCTATATAAAGCTCAATTATTATTTTTTAACCAACACACCAAACCCAAATCGGTAGGCGGCCTCCCGATATACATAGCTCAGTAGGTAGAGCACTCGCTTCGCACGAAAAGGGACGGTTTTGATCGATCCCGGGTGCAGTCGAGATTATTTTTTTTTTTTTTGTGGTTTGTTTCTGACCCCGCTGTCCACCCAACAGTGTGAATGGGTAGCTGAGTTTGTTAGATATGGCGGAAAGTTCTTTGCGATAGACAAGTGCGTCTATGTGGTCTCGTGGTATAACACTCGCTTTTGGATTTGGAGGTCCTGAGTTCGAGCCTCGCTCGGCGCATAGTTGAGTCCTTGGAAAAGGGTCTTTACTCACATTCTTTCACTGTACTCAGGAGTAAAACGAATACCTGACCGTTAAATTGTAATATCGCCTAACAGGTGTCATGTTTCGTCCTACATTTAAATTTTGTATGTTGCTGTTGGTCTGGGATCCATTGTAAAGCACTTTGAGCCCATTAAGTGGATATTGCGCTATATAAAAACTCAAGTTGAAAGTTTTAGTGTCCTATCCCAAGGATAACAAGCTATTGCTATTGTCTGTTTCACGCTATATATTGAGAGAGAGAGAGAGAGAGAGAGAGAGAGAGAGAATGGAGAGAGAGAACGGAGAGAGAGAGAGAGAGAGAGAGAGAGAGAGAGAGAGGGGGGGGAGGGAGATAAAGGGAGAGGGGGAAAGAAAAAAAACAAACAAAAAGAGAGAGATAGAGATAGATAGATAGATCGTTAGATATATATATATATATATATATATATATATAT
>NC_088373.1:20724352-20726852 GCF_034508935.2 Berghia stephanieae | reverse complement strand
ATGTTTACAACTTTCATAAACACAGCAGTGAGTTTACATTTATTGAGAAATGTCCATTCAATCATGTGATCGATGACTCGGTTGGACGAAAACATAAATGTGACCCATCGTCTCAAAACGGTATTATGCCGGGATCAACCAGATACTCAAAAACCCAAAATTACTGCTAAACTGGTCAAAATTTTGATGTATTGGTACTGGTACCCTTCAAATATGATATTAATTCCCATCAATAAAACATTTATTTAAACTCAACCCAAATCTGATATTTCTGGTTATAAATTCAATTTTCAGCATCTAAACCATCCCGACATAATACCGTTTTGAGGCGAGGGGTCACAAATATAGATTGCTCCCATTGACTCCTGCCGTTAAAAAGGATTTACTGTTTCCTTCCTTTCCCACAGGTGCAGCGCCATTACTCCGCACGGGGAATTGCTGTCTGTAGCCGAACTCAGCGTCTATGGTAAGTCTACACTTAAACTCCTTCAACCCTAACACCGACTATAGGGAATGAGATTAGCGGAAGAGTAGCGTCCCTTGATTGGACGTCACCTTACAGAGAGAACGTCAATTTGGTTTTGAAGTGTCTCAAGCCGCTTTCACCGGAAGCGAGGACGAGAGACGCATGCACATAACCAACATGACGTTCTCTCTCTTATAACTTTTCCGCCGGTGACGTCACAGACTATGGGTGACGTCCAATCAAGGGACGCTACTCTTCCGCTAATCTCATTCCCTATATCCGTAGTTTACACGGATTAAAAATGAGCTTTTATATAGCGCAATATCCACTAAATGTGCTTAAATCGCTTTACAAGGGGTCCCTGGTCAACAGCAACACTTAACATGTAGGACGGGACATGACGCCTGTTAGGCGATGTTATAATTTTTCGTACAGAGACATTGTTAACGGCCAGGTACTCATTTTACACAAGTGAGGTAAGAGCCTTCTCCAAGGACTCAACCTTGGGCCGAGCGAGGCTCAAACCCAGGACCTTCCGATCCGAAAGCGAGTGTCATACCACAAGACCACATAGCCGCACAAGGTTACTTTTACTCTAAGCCTAATTATTATTATTATTATTATTATTATTATTATTATTATTATTATTATTATTATTATTATTATTATTATTATTATTATTATTATTATTATTATTATTATTATTATTATTATTATTATTATTATTATTATTATTATTATTATCAATATGACAAATAATTAACAACCAAAATTTACTTTTGATCAATGAATTAATAAGCAAGCAATTACATACATTCTAAAGACCCAATTTTCACTCTCCCATTTATTTTCACTTCCAACCATGCTCTAGGCGTCTTGCTTGCATTATTTTATTCCCATTAATTTTATCCCTTAAATCAAGACTCCGATTACCATACAGTTGCATTATATGATAACATTTTTGTATAGAGTATATTATTATTATTTTATAGTCTCACCATGCTCAAGGCGCTTATTATATAAACCTCATTTAATGCATCTAATCCGGTGATTAATAAGAAGCCCATATCATATTTCATAAAGCCAGAGTTGTATAAATACAAGAAATATAAATATATTTATTATTGTCTAAACGTCTTTATCTCCTAAACGTAAACATTTTCTCGTCCGTCGCCCATTAAAACTGGCTGTCATTACCTGTGTGTGTTTTATTCTCATCTGTAATCTTACAATAATTATTTGTTTGTCTAACGCCACAACACCCGGATCAACGATTTTTATATACCTTATTTTGGGCGGGAAAATGTCTTCCACGCGGGTACATTAATACCTCAACGCAGTGAAGAGTTCTCTTCCTTTAATCTCTAAACAAATATGTGTACTTCTGACGCAGTTATCCCCCCCTAGAATCGTAATACATAATAGGCGGCGGCCACTCCGGATGCAGTTATCTCCCCTTAGATTCGTAATAATACGCGGCCACTTCTGAGGCAGTTATTCCTTTTAGATAGAATCGTATAAAACTCCGCCATTGATTTCTACATTTTCACACGTAGTCCTTCAAAGCCATTTTTTAGTGAGCTTTTATATAGCTAAACGTGCTCGAAGCGCTTTACAAGGGTTCCCTGGCCAACAGCAAATTTTAACATTTAGGACAGGACATGACGCCTGTTAGGCAATATTACATACAATTTTTTCGAAACAGAGACAATGCTGTTAACGGCCAGGTACTCATTTTACGCATGAGTATGGTGAGAGAATGTGAGTAAAGAGCCTTCTCCAAGGACTCAATAATGCGCTGAGCGAGGCTCGAATCCATTCTTCTTCTTCTTCTTCTTCTTCTTCTTCTTCTTCTTCTTCTTCTTCTTCTTCTTCTTCTTCTTCTTCTTCTTCTTCTTCTTCTTCTTCTTCTTCTTCTTCTTCTTCTTCTTCTTCTTCTTCTTCTTTCTTCTTCTTCTTCTTCTTCTTCTTTCTTCTTTTCTTCTTCTTCTTCCTTCTTCTTTCTTCTTCTTCTTCTTCTTCTTCTTCTTCTTC
>NC_088373.1:20714352-20716852 GCF_034508935.2 Berghia stephanieae | reverse complement strand
GGAGGAGGAAAAAGAAGAAGAGGAGGAGGAGGAGGAAAAAGAAGAAGAGGAGGAGAGAAGAAGAAGAAGAAGAAGAAGAAGAAAGAAGAAGAAGAAGAAGAAGAAGAAGAAGAAGAAGAAGAAGAAGAAGGAAGGGAGAGGAGGAGGAGGAGGAGGAGGGGAGGAGGAGCAGGAGGAGGGGGGGAGGAGAGGAAGAAAAGAAGAGAAGAAGAAGAAGAAGAAGAAGAAGAAGAAGGAGGAGGAGGAGGAGGAGGAGGAGGAGGAGGAGGAGGAGGAGAGGAAGAGGAGGATGAGGAGGAGGAGGAGGAGGAGGAGGAGAAAGAAGAAGAAGAAGAAGAAGAAAGAAGAAGAAGAAGAAGAGAAGAGAGAATGAAGAAGAAGAAGAAGAAGAAGAAGAAAAAGAAGAAGGGAGGAGGAGGAGGGGAGGAGGAGGAGGAGGAGGAGGAGGAGGAGGAGGAGGAGAAGAAGAAGAAGAAGAAGAAGAGGAAGAAGAAGAAGAAGAAGAAGAAGAAGGAGGAGGAGGGGAGGAGGAGGAGGAGGGGGAGGAGGAGGATGGGGAGGAGGAGGATGGGGAGAGGGGAGGAGGGGGGGAAGAGGAGGAGGAGGGGGGAGGAGGAGGAGGGGGAGGAGGAGGAGGGGAAGAGGAGGAGGAGGGGGAGGAGGAGGATGGGGAAGAGGAGGAGGAGGGGGAGAGGAGGATGGGGAAGAGGAGGAGGAGGGGAAGAGGAGGAGGGGGAAGAGGAGGAGGAGGGGGAGGAGGAGGAGGAGGGGGGGGGGGAGGTGGGGGAGGAGGAAGGAGGGGAGAAGGAGGAGGAGGAGGGGGAAGAGGAGGAGGAGGGGGAAGAGGAGGAGGAGGGGGAGGAGGAGGATGGGGAAGAGGAGGAGGAGGGGGAGGAGGAGGGGGAGGAGGAGGGGGAGGAGGAGGGGGAGGGGAGGAGGAGGGGGACGAGGAGGGAGAAGAGGAGGAGGAGGGGGAAGAGGATGAGGAGGGGGAGGAGGAGGGGGAGGAGAATCAAGAAAGCGCACGACGCACTGGAGAATCTAATCTGTTTCTTTGAGTCTACCAATGTAACCAGCTACAACAACAACACCAACAACACCAACAACAACAAAAACAACAACAACAACAACAACAATAACAATAACAACAAATCAGGAACAAAACAACAACATAGACAACAACAATTCTAACCAATAAAGCACCCGACGCACTGAAGATCAAACCTGGTTCTTCAGCTCAGGACAACCGGTTGACCCCAGGGAAACACAGCCTAAGCGGCTTGTCTTGTCATGTACTTAGAATCTCATGTAATCGATTGTAATGTAATGGATCCACCAGCACCATTATCACACTGCATTGTTGGCTTCTGCCGTGGTGCCAGTTTGCCAGTTTGGCGTTTTCATGCCAATTCCAAAACTTGACGGGTTTAGAGTGGGTCGTTTAATGTAGGGAAAAAAAGCGGTGTTAGCTAATTGTGACATTGCCTCACAACGGTTTTAAGTCGGGTTGGTTAAGATGTTGAAATTGAATTTATAGCCAGAAATATCAGACTTGTGTTGAGGGTGCTAATGCAACAATTTATATTTTTGACCGTTTAACATTAAATTCGGTTTTAAGCACATGGTTCGTTCGACATAATCCGTTTTGAGACGATGGGTCACAATTAATCAAAGAGATTACAGGTAAAACTATAAGCTTTTTTTTACATTTGAAAGTTTTCAAGAAGTGAAAAGGGGTGAAGTGGCCGAGTGGTTAAGCCCTTGCACGTAACTCGCTTCTGAGTTTCGGGTTTTTTTCCTTGGGCAAGACTATTTACTCCCCCCCCCCCCCCCTCCACGCATTTGCTCACTGGGACAACATGGGTGATTCATGTTGACATCAGACATTTTTGTTTGATTTGATGAATTATAAACTATATTCCTTCGTTGAATGCCAAGGCGACGTTATCCCATGATGTTATGCGGAAGGGCATAATTGAATAATAGATAGCTTTTCACAAATAATGAAATTCACTTAATAAATGTATTGCATATTTCATAGTGAAATGAATTATGTTTTGTTTTGTTTTGTTTTGTTTTGTTTTGGTTTGTTTTTTGTTTTTTGTTTTGTTTTTAAAGTTTTAGGGCGCTTGCAACACATTCAGGTCACATCAGCGCCAATAAAAAGGAAGGAAATAGGATAGTAAAAAGTCCTTGAATTACAATAAAAGCACAGAAAAGGCCTAGAAAATTTTTTACATATCATGTGATCAGAATGTATGAAAGTCAAAAACGCGAAACAGATATATAATTTTGTTCTCCCCTTTGGATCCACGTTTAAGCTCATCGGAGAAGGGATTTCATATGGGCGTCCGCCATTGTTCCGATAGTTTAGGACCAGTTACCAAGTTATTGCGTCATACGAGGGAAGTGACGTCACGACTGTTGAAGCCTATCGTGCAGAACAACAGTCCTTGGAGAAAATTAAGAGTTTCCAATAGACTATTTGGAATCGTTTTCG
>NC_088373.1:20710713-20714252 GCF_034508935.2 Berghia stephanieae | reverse complement strand
AAATGAGATGGGCAACGTATATCTTTTATGTTTCATCTGTATTGATAGATAAAACATTAAATCTTTTCTCTATCCTTCTCTCTCTCTCTCTCTCTCTCTCTCTCTCTCTCTCTCTCTCTCTCTCTCTCTCTCTCTATCTCTCTATCTATTTATCTATCTCTCTCTCTCTCTCTATCTATCTATCTATCTATCTATAAATGTAAATTTTCACTCACATTATTCTTGCCAAGACGATTCGTTTCAGTGTTCCCACCTCATCAGTCGGCATAATCCAAATGGATTATGCCGACTGATGAGGTGGGAACACTGAAACGAATCGTCTTGGCAAGAATAATGTGAGTGAAAATTTACATTTATATATTAGCTCTAACCACCATTATCGAGCACTTTCGTACTACAAGTACCCACCAACACTCATAAATATCTATCTATCTATATATCTATATCTATCTATCTTATCTATCTATCTATCTATCTATCTATCTATCTATCTATCTATCTACTCTATCTATCTATCTATCTATATCAACGATCAATCTATCTATCTCTATCTCTCTCTTTTTGTTTGTTTATTTTTCTTTCCCCCTCTCCTTTATCTCCCTCCTCTCTCTTTCTCTCTCTCTCTCTCTCTCCGTTCTCTCTCTCCATTCTCTCTCTCTATCTCTCTCTGTCTCTCTCTTTTCTCTCTCTACTCTCTTTCTCTCTCTCTTGTTTTCTCTCTCTCCTCTCATTCTTTTCTATTTCTCTCACACACATACACACATACACACACTCTGTGTATGTATTATATATATATATGATATATATATATATATATTATATATATATATATATTTATATATGTGTGTTTGTGTGTATGTGAGTGTGTGTGTGTGTGTATGATATTTTTTTAAATTTACGTCCACTATTTATACTCCCTAATTTATTAATGTCGATATTTACTATTCATAATACAGAATGCCCACCAGTACCGATTATATAGATAGTATGCAGATGACGTCACTAGGCCTTTGTTATTGTTTTTGCCATCCGCGTTTGTGAGTTGTTTCACTAAACTGTATTAACCAGACTTATAAAAGTTCATGGTTAACACATAGTTTGTGTGTTGGTCCGTTGTACTTCCGGATGGCATGTTGTGAACTCCTTGGCCAAGCGCATTCTATCTATAAAACGTTACATTTGGTCCAACCCAGGTCCCACTTTAGCGAGAAGGTCCAGCCCAATCTCAAGTCAAGAGTGCAGCACGCATCACGGTCCAGCACGAACACGTGGAATTCAACATCGTCATCAAAAACCTTTCGTGTGAAGATGAGTCGGAGTACAGGTGGTCGTTTTTTGTTTGTTTTGTTTTTAAGGGTTTTACGGCCCTTGCAAACACATTTAGGTCATATGTGACTCTCGTCTCAAAACTGTATTAAGTCGGGATGATTAAGATGCTGAAATGGAATGTGTAGCCAGAAAATTCAGACTTAAGTTGAGTTTATATGCTTTATAGAGGACTATCATATTATACTGTGCTAAATACCAATAATTGATATGTTTTACCATGTTTTAACTATAATTTGACTTTTTAGCATCTGGTCCATCCCGACATAATACCGTTTTGAGACGAGGGGTCACATATCAGCACCAGGTTGAGGAAAATGTATGTAAAAAAAAGAAAGAAAAATTTGAATTTTATATAGCGCAATATCCACTAACGTGCTCAAAGTAAGCGCTTTACAAGGAATCCCTGGCCAACGGCAATATTTATCATTTAGGACAGGACATTATGGACGCTGTTAGGCGATATTCCAATATTTTGTTTTTCGGACAGAGAGAGACAACGTTGGTTAACGGCCATGTACTCATTTTACACCTGAGTACGGTGAGAGAAAAAATATATATTTTGATACATGTTGTCAGATTAGAATATATTGAAGAGTACACAAGTGACTGTAAAAGTTCTAGCCAGCATGAAGAATAAAAAGTACCGATTTTCTTTGTTTAGAACCACGCTGCTCACCGTTGCTGGGCGACGTGACATCAGACTATTGAATCCAATTGGTCATTTGCTCAGCATGACACATGGGTATGTTTACAACTTTCAATAAACACAGCAGTGAGTTTACATTTATTGAGAAATGTCCAATCAATCATGTGATCGATGACTCGGTTGGACGAAAACATAAATGTGACCCATCGTCTCAAAACGGTATTATGCCGGGATCAACAGATACTCAAAAACCCAAAATTACTGCTAAACTGGTCAAAATTTTGATGTATTGGTACTGGTACCTTCAAATATGATATTAATTCCCATCATAAAACATTTATTTAAACTCAACCAAAATCTGATATTTCTGGTTATAAATTCAATTTTCATGCATCTAAACCATCCGACATAATTACCGTTTTGAGGCGAGGGGTCACAAATATAGATTGCTCCCATTGACTCCTGCCGTTTAAAAAGGATTTACTGTTTCCTTCCTTTCCCACAGGTGCAGCGCCATTACTCCGCACGGGGAATTGCTGTCTGTAGCCGAACTCAGCGTCTATGGTAAGTCTACACTTAAACTCCTTCAACCCTAACACCGACTTATAGGGATGAGATTAGCGGAAGAGTAGCGTCCTTGATTGGACGTCACCTTACAGAGAGAACGTCAATTTGGTTTTGAAGTGTCTCAAGCCGCTTTCACCGGAAGCGAGGACGAGAGACGCATGCACATAACCAACATGACGTTCTCTCTCTCTTATAACTTTTCCGCCGGTGACGTCACAGACTATGGGTGACGTCCAATCAAGGGACGCTACTCTTCGCTAATCTCATTCCTATATCCGTAGTTTACACGGATTAAAAATGAGCTTTTATATAGCGCAATATCCACTAAATGTGCTTAAATCGCTTTACAAGGGGTCCCTGGTCAACTGCAACACTTAACATGTAGGACGGGACATGACGAGCCTGTTAGGCGATGTTATAATTTTTCGTACAGAGACATTGTTAACGGCCAGGTACTCATTTTACACAAGTGAGGTAGAGCCTTCTCCAAGGACTCAACCTTGGGCCGAGCGAGGCTCAAACCCAGGACCTTCGATCGAAAGCGAGTGTCATACCACAAGACCACATAGCCGCACAAGGTTACTTTTACTCTAAGCCTAATTATTATTATTATTATTATTATTATTATTATTATTATTATTATTATTATTATTATTATTATTATTATTATTATTATTATTATTTTATTATTATTATTATTATTATTATTATTATTATTATTATTATTATTATTATTATCAATATGACAAATAATTAACAACCAAAAATTTACTTTTGATCAATGAATTAATAAGCAAGCAATTACATACATTCTAAAGACCAATTTTCACTCTCCCATTTATTTTCACTTCCAACCATGCTCTAGGCGTCTTGCTTGCATTATTTTATTCCCATTAATTTTATCCCTTAAATCAAGACTCCGATTACCATACCAGTTGCATTATATGATAACATTTTTGTATAGAGTATGTTATTATTATTTTATAGTCTCACCATG
>NC_088373.1:20683213-20695713 GCF_034508935.2 Berghia stephanieae | reverse complement strand
GAAGGTATCTTCTTCAAAGCTATTTTGGAGAAGAGTGTCTTTGGTGACACTCGCCTGAATTCAGCACAAACAATCTTAGCTGGGTAGGGACGATTGTCAGCTTTGTTCAACAGATAACCACTGACTCCAGAATCCTAGTTGGCAAAGTCATTAAACCTCAACGGCATTGTCTGGCAGCCTGCATCTACGACACATTGTTCAATTCATTGAGATCAAAGATTTTGCCGTCTTTCCGTCTCAGAACTCTTTGGATTCCGGCATGGGTGGAGTCAGCTGCCATAAAAGTATGACCAGGCTCGAAATAGTTGATTGTGATGGTGCTTGCTGTTGTAGTAGTCTAATCATTTACAAGATGAAGTAACATAGTATAAAGGGTACAATTTACGAGAAAATATTTTGGGCGCTACAGTTATCCAGTCAGATTCGGCATCACGCTTATATATTAGGAAAGAAGCTGATGCAAGGTCTTCATCTTTTCGTCCTAAAATTGATTCATTCCATATCACGGCAATGTCCTTTTCACTTTTTTTGCAGCCCACTGGTGCAAATGTCTCATTGAATAAGACCAATCTGCTTGTGAACATGATTCTGTTAAACGGATTCATTCTCGGCAGCAAAATTACTTTTTGCAGATCAGCGGCAAACACTGGATAGGCATCCCGTTGATACCTCTCTCTAGTATTTCTGTATCGTGTCCGATGGATGATTTTTTCGGCACACGGTTGACACCTTTCTTCACTGTTGCATAGTTGTTTGTGCAACAAGAAGGACTTACATTTTTCACATTCTTCTTGAACAAGTAGATACGGCTTGTGAGATGTTAAGTTCTTTAAATGCAGAATAGTAGAGTTTCTTTGATATGGATTTTCCAGTGACTGCGCAAAAGTTTTCGTGCATATCATTGATGATCAGATCAGATGGTAAATATCTCCTGAAAGACGCGTGCTCACGTCTATAATGACAAATGCTTGTTTTATATTTCTCTATGTGTTCATGGATAATGCTGTGGTCAATCTTGTGCAAGGGACTATGACGTCCACGATTGTCAACAAGGGGTACTTCTATGACATTGTTTTCGTTAACACCGACATCCTTGAAAGTGCTCCTTATCAGTTTGCCATTATTAGCTTTGAATCCGAGAGTAGTAAGGAAGAACTCTTTGCACACGGGATGGAAGACTCCATCTTCCTGTTTCATTGTATATTTGCATGTACATGACTAGGCAATTTTCTCCTTGGAAAGAAAGTCTTCGCCCTGATCTCTGCATTCTGTTTTACTTACCCAAGTCGGTACAAATTTGCGCTGGTCCTTCCAATCCTCTCCCAAAAACATCTGTTAAGCTCCCGTCGCTGGTACTCTGAGAATCTGTCACGGCATTTTTGGAGCAGGTCGGCGCACAACCGTCCAAGACCGAATGCTTTTCTCTCATTCGCAAAAGCTTGTGTTTTTCCTAGTCTGCTTTTTGTATCGGCGTCTTGTGCTTTCTCTTTTTTGAGTAAGTAGACACTGTCTCTATTTCTGGATCTGGTGTCGTTATTGTTTCACTCTGCTATCATGGTCTCTATAATCGATGACACACCTGGAACATGCTCTCCTTCAGATATTTCTCCTAAACCTGTAAAGGATGCCGGCGTGGCAGTTTCGGACAAATACTCTTCCTCTTCAGCAAATGGAACTCTAGGGGCAGTAGTTTCGGCGCTATATTTAGAAGCAAGTTCCAAATACATTTCATATTCTGAGTCACTATCTACACTTTATTTCTCAATGGTAAATTCAACACAAAATCCATATCGTTTGCATGTGCATCTTTAATCTCAACAGCCAGTTTACGTGCTTCTACTGCAGATTTTCGTATCGGTATTGAGGTAAACCTATCTAGCTCGTCTCCTCCGTTTTTCTTGTTGTCCGTGGTCTCTTTAAATCTTTTCCTCTCTGCTTTTATGATACTCATACATCATGTAATTCCTCCTTATAGAGGTTTCACTGTTGATCTGAGCTAGCTGTTTCAATTGTCATGATTTATTTAATCTGGGTTGGCTGAGGTGGAGGTCCCGGTGGCTCTTTTATGGGTTCGATCATATCTGATGAAAGAGATATAAATATGGATATTCAAAAATTGAACGGAAGTGGACTTATTCATTAAAATAATCTTTATCATAAAGTAAAGTTGTTATGATATGATACTGAGTTACTGTTGTTTGCCTTTCCCAAATGAATATTGAAACAGGTTATTGAGGGCTAATTGGATGCATAGCTAGAGACGTATTGTTAAGGTTTTCACTTTGATTCAGAAGGTACCGAGTCCGACACAGTCCTAGGTTGGTTTTCAGGCCGATTGGTTTTATTATTTTTCCCACTGTCCTGATCCCAAGCAAGGGGGGTGCGCACTTTAGTAGAAAGCCGAGGGAGATGGGGGAGGGGGGGGGTGTTCATTTTCACCAAAGAAGGGGGTTTGACCGAAGAATTCAACCAC
The DNA here is from genome assembly GCF_034508935.2 of Berghia stephanieae. NCBI lineage: Eukaryota > Metazoa > Mollusca > Gastropoda > Nudibranchia > Aeolidiidae > Berghia > Berghia stephanieae. Next base: position 20,693,240 of record NC_088373.1, on the reverse strand, counting down.
AGCAAATTACAGGGACAGTATTTTGTCTTTTTAAGAATGAATTTTAAGTTTAATAAGATCAAAAGGAGGAAGGGAGGTTCGCGAAAATTCCGAAAATTAATGGATTGGGGGTGGGCGTCTATTTGATACACTAGAATACTACTACTACTACTACTACTACTACTATACTATACTACTACTACTACTACTACTACTACTACTACTGCTACCTATACTACTACTACTGCTACCTATACTAATACTACTACTACTACTACTACTACTACTACTACTACTACTACTACTACTACTACTACTACCACTACTACTACCACTACTACTACTACTACTACTACTACTACTACTACTACTACTACTACTACTACTACTACTACTACTACTACTAATGTACATACAAATGCTTTAACTGCTACTACTAATACGACTACTACATATTCTACAACTTCTACTTTCATAGTGATATAACGATGATGATTATAATAATAACATTAATATTAATAGTTATCATCATAATAATAATCATAAATATAGTACATGTACTAACAATAACAGTAGTGCTATTAGCATAATTTGTCTAAGTTAAATATCACAAACACAGATAAACCGTCAATAGCAAATAATTATTAAACATCCTCACTAATATATGACAAGTACTTATATGATTATATACATAAAATCTTTGATCACTTGAATAGGAAAAAGATAAAACTCACCCGAAGAAATGAAGAATTCACACCAAAACAGCAAGTTACTCGTACGTCTTTGATGATTGACTATTTAATGAAATTGGAGAACAATGATATGTTCTTTTCAACGTCACCAGTCGTAATAAAAACGGACGCATATATCTTAATTTTTGGAGAGTGTCTTGGCAGAAAGTCGCATATCCGAAATGCGTCTTTTTGTGAAAGACAAATAATGTCATTCGGTGGACGAATAAGAGAAAAAGACGCATATTACAAAATGCGACCTTCTGTCATATCCACATTCAATATGCGTCGATCTGTCATTCCTCGAAACGAATTTAAACCAAATTAGGTCAAGTCGCATATTTTCAAAATGAAACAGATTTTTTATTTTCAACGATTGAGTTACCAAACCCAGATAGAAAAATGCGCCTTTCTCTCAAGTATGTGAATCCCAGAAAATGTCAATTTGACCTAGATACCGATATGCGTCTTTCTTCCCTATCACGGCAGCGGTGTGTTCCGTGACAAGGCTATTACAGATGCGCATCACCGAGTTTGATTGACACACCAAATCGCATTACGACAGATTCTTCTTCCTCATAATATCATATCTACCCGTCGGCGCCCATCTCACGGAAGGGGCAGCAGCTTGAACGATTGAATTACTGTCTGTAGATACTGCATGTTTAGTTGAAATGGAAATTAAGAGGAAAAAGAAAGAAAAAAGGCCACAAGACCGATTAAAAACCTTGGATAGTTGGTGCTAAATAGTCGTATATACAATGTTACTCATTATAATGTGACATATCATTTATAAACGGTATTATGTCGAAATTGAGCTTTATATAGGGCAATATCCACTAAATGTGCTCAAGGCGCTTTACAAGGGGTCTCTGGTCAACAGCAACATGTAACATGTAGGACGGGACATGACGCCTGTTAGGCGATGCTACAATCGAACCCGGGACCTTCCGATCCGAAAGCGATTGTCATACGACAAGACCACATAGCCGAGATTTCCATTACGACAACGAGCCCATAATGAATTGGGTTATCAGACCTGCAAATAAGTGCACTTTTACCCCATGCCTATTTATTACATTTTTCTGAGACAAATTATAGGCGTAGTATCAAAGCTATTGTTTTTACATGATAATGGTAGTTGAATAAAACTATCTATGTACACGTTCATTTTTAATACATTTTGAAAAGTTGCAAATGTCTCTAGGGTTGAGTGAGTTAAAACCAGAATTCCCGAGAGAGAGAAAAAAAATCTTGACTTGAGCTTTTTATATAGGGCAATATCCACTAAACGCGCTCAAAGAGCTTGACAAAGTGTCCTTTTAACCAACAGCAACACGTAGCATGTAGAACGAGACATGAGTTATCTGTTATGAGTTCCTTTTAATTCTTGGCAATACGCTTCAACAGTCGTCACGTCACTTCCCTCGTCATGACCCATGGTAACTTAGTAACCGGTTCTAAACTATCGGAACAATGGCGGACGCCCTTATGAAATACTTCTCCGACGAGCATAAAAGTATATCCAGAGGAGAAAAACATTATAAATCTGATCATGTTTTGACTTTTATACATTCTGATCTCATGACATGTGAAAAGTTCAAGCCAGCATAAAGAATAAAAAGTACTGATTTTCTATGTTTAGAACCACGATGACCGCCGTTGCTGGGCGACGTGACATCAGACTATCGAATCCAATTATTAGAGGACCGTGAGCCCCCGTAACGATTTGTGACCCCTCGTCTCAAAACGGTATTAAGTCGGGATGGATCAGATGCTAAATAGTCAAATTATAGTTAAAGTGGTCAAAAATATGAAACGTTGGTATTTAGCACAGTAAAATATGATATTCCTTCTCCTCAATAAAGCATTATAAACTCAACTTAAGTCTGATATTTCTGGCTACAAATTCCATTTTCAGTATCTTAATCATCCCGACTTAATACCGTTTTGAGACGAGGGGTCACAATTTCACTGGGGGACTGAATGCGACGCCCCTAACCATTTTTACAAGGGACCAAACGCCGACTTATTTTTTTTCTTTATTTTTCTTTTTTTATTTTTGTTGTTTTCTATCTTATTTTGTTTTGTTTAATTCTTGTTTGCTCGTTTGGTTTTTGTTTAGTTTTGTTTAAGTTTATTTTTGTTTTGTCTAATTTTTCTTTTTCTTTTTTTTTTTCTTGTTTTTTGTTTTTTTTTTTTATTTTGTTTTGTTTTGTTATTTGGAGGGCGGGGGGGGGGGGGGGGGGGAAGTGTTTTGGTGTTTGTTTGTTTGGTCGGTTGGTTTTTGTTTAGCTTTGTTTATGTTTATTTTTGTTTTGACATGATTTTTTTTTTAATTTTCTTTTTGGTGTTTGTTTATTGATGTTTTATTTGTTTGTTTGCGCGACCTCAATGTCATACAGCTTTGTTTGTTTGTTTGTTTGTTGCTTTAGGTCTCTTCCAACACAATTGAGGTTATATGAGAGACCGCTGAAACAAAAAAACAACCAATCTAACAAAAATAGTACAAATGTAAATCAAAATCATAACCTAAAGATATCATAAGCTAAATTATAAATAACCAAGAACAAACAGGCAGAAGATTTACAGAAAAAAAAATATCCTCTGTCAAAAATACAATCACAAACCAAAGAAGCAGGATAGGCTAGTAAAGAGAAGAAGAAACGACATCACTATCGGATCGTACACCCATGCGAACATCATAGGTATATGATTCAAGGGGGACGCTCCCATCCAACCACCCGCTATGTCGTACAGTGATATTGGAAACTCGTTCAAAATTTCAATCGATGGTTTTGAAGTTGAAAAATAAGTATCATCATTTTTTTTTGTTTTATTATTTTTTCTTTCTTTTTTTTTTCGGCGGGGGGGGGGGGGGGGGGTCTTTATTTTCATTGGGTTTTTTTTAGAGGGTGGGGATATTCTTTTTCAAATTAATTACATCTTGGTTATCATAGCATCTCTATAGATAGTATGCAGATGACGTCACTCAGGCCTTTGTTATTGTTTTTTGCCATCCGCGTTTGTGAGTTGTTCTCCTTAAACTGTATTAACCAGACTATAAAAGTTCATGGTTACACAGAGTTTGTGTGTTGGTCCGTTATACTTCCGGTTGGCAATGTTGTGAACTCCTTGGCCAAGCGCATTCTATCTATAGTTCCTCTTACCTTAATTTATATTTTATGTTATTTTTGAAGTGAACTCGATACTTACTTATTTGTGAATAGAGTGAATATTTTACCTTTAGTTATGTCAACGCCTTGATATAAGGGGGGAGGGGGTCCCGATAGATCAGTTGGTAGAGCGCTCGCTTCAAATGCAAAGGGACCAAGATCGAATCCGGTTATAGTCAAAATTTCATTTTTTTTTTTGTTTCTGACCCCCTGTCCACACAGCAGTGATTAGGTAGCTGGGTCTTTTAGATGTGGCAGAAAGTTCTTTGCGATTGACTAGCGTCCTATCGAAAGGGTAGTAAGCAATTTGCTATTGTTTCACGCTATGGAAACCGAATGCCTCTGAAGGACTACATATGATAAAAGTTCCATTGAAAAATAACTAGTCAGTCTGGACTTTCAAAAATTGCAAAGATTCTCATTTATTAATGCAAGGGAGATAACACCAAAACAAAATTAGATCGGATTAAGATAGCCTTGATTATTTCCCTTGTATAAAATTCGAGCTTGGCTATCTACAGATAGAATGCGCTAAGCCAAGGAGTTCACAACATTGCCATCCGGAAGTATAACGGACCAACACACAAACTCTGTGTAACCATGAACTTTTATAGTCTGGTTAATACAGTTTAGTGAGAACAACTCACAAACGGGGATGGCAAAAACAATAACAAAGGCCTGAGTGACGTCATCTTCGAACTATCTATAGATAAAGTGAAGTTGATTTGACGTCACTCGGGTCTTTGTTTTGTTTTTGTTTTTTTTGTTTCTTTTTGTTTGTTTGTTTTTTTTTGCCATCCGCGTTTATGAGTAATTCTCACTAAACTGTTTCAACCACATTATAAAAGTTCACGGTTACACATAGTTTTGTGTGTTGGTCGGTTATACTTCCGGGTGGCAATGTCATGTTATGAGCTTCTTAGCCAGCGTATAGATAGTATGCGCATGGCTAAGAAGCTCATAACATTGCCATCCGGAAGTATAACGAACCAACACACAAAACTGTGTGTAACCATGAACGTTTATAGTCGGGTTAATACAGTTCAGTGAGCATTACTCATAAAAGCGGATGGCAAAAAACAATAACAAAGACCTGAGTGACGTCATCTTTGTTCTATCTATACTATCTATATTTTTGTTACTGTGTCTGGCTCAGACATTTTAGCATGAAGTTCTTCAAATATCGATCGATAAAAATAATCCTTGTCTTTCAAAACAACAACAACAACAAAAAACCTCTCAAACCTGGGACGTCCGTACAAAAAAATTGTATTTCACTATTCTCAGCAAGACCACGACCTCCCAAGATAACAGAAAACCTGGGCGGCGACCTCCACCACCGCCACACGGCGAGGAAAAGCGGGAACAGCCACAGCCACAGCCGCCACAACCACCACAAGAACCACCACCACTCTGAAGGTCATAAAAAGGAACGTGGCGGCGGCAAAACGGGAGGTCACCATCACCTACACTTGAACTGCAAAGGGGACGTAGGTCTGCCTCCCAAGATGCTGGTCTGGTACATCAAGAAACCCGAGGACCAGCACTTCTCGGTGAGTCACGTGATTTCTCCAAATATTATTTCTTCAAATCACCAATAAACTTGAGCTTTAAACTTTAAACTTCTTTTATATAGCGCAATATCCACTAAACGTGCTCAAAGCGCTTTACAAGGTGTCCCTAGTCAACAGCAACATTTAACATGTAGGACTTGACATGACGCCTGTTAGGCGATATTGCAATTTTTCCGGACAAAGACAACGCTGTTAACGACCAGGTACTCATTTTACACCTGAGTACGGTGAGATAATGTGAGTATAGAGCCTTTTCCAAGGACTCAACTATGCGAGGAGCGAGGTTCGAACCCAGGACCTTCCGATCCGAAAGCGAGTGTCATACAACTAGACCTCATTGCCGCACAATCAATGAATTTGACTTTATTTTCGATGAACGATGAATTTGACATTTTTACAATGTGGTTGAACGATGAATTTTACTTTTTTTTCAATTTGGTTGAAAGATGAATTTGACATGAGTTCACGAGTGATAAATTAAGTTCTTTTACTGCATGGAAGAGTGGTAAATTTGATTTATTTTTTAAATAATAATATTTTTAAAATATATTCTTATTTTCTGCTCGCAGATGATCGACAACCAGAGAGTGGAGGCCAAAGAATCGCACGGATGTCACGTGATTCATACTCGATCTCTCAGTATTCGGATGGACCAAGTACCGACGGGTACTCGATTCCGATGTGCTTACCCAGGGTACATATTCAATACCGGGATGTTCGATGAGCTCGTTATAGATGAAAAACACACGACGCAAGATAAAAATCGCGGCTCTGGTGCGTATAGAATATGAAATTAAGACATTAATTTTGAAAAATTGAGCTTTGTTTGTTTTGTTTGGTTTTTTTTTTTTGTTTGTTTTTTTTTTTTTTTTGTTTTGTTTTTTGTTTTTTTTTGTTTTGTTTTTTGTTTTGTTTTTGTGTGTGTTTTATTTTTGTTGTTGTTGGTTTTTTTTTTTTCGATGACTACGATGTTACTAGTGTGCATCTGTGTGAGTGTGTCTATGTCTATATTGTATTAGTATAAATGTGTAACCAAATGACAAATTGCCACATTTTTGAGTAAAATAAAGATTTATTATTATTATTATTATTATTATTATTATTATTATTATTATTATTATTATTATTATTATTATTATTATTATTATTATTATTATTATTATTATTATTATTATTATTATTATTATTATTATTATTATTATTATTATTATTATTATTATTATTATTATTTATATAGCGCAGCATCCACTTAACGTGCTCAAAGCGCTTTACAAAGTGTCTCTGACCAAAAGCATTGTATTGTGCGGCTATGTGGTCTATGACACTCTCTTTCGGATCGGAAGGTCCTGGGTTCGAGCCTCGCGCTCGGCGCATAGTTGAGACCTTGGAAAAGGCCCTTTACTCACATTCTCTCACCGTACTCAGGTGTAAAAATGATTACCTGGCCGTTAACAGCGTTGTCTTTGTCCGAAAAATTGTAATATCGCCTAACAGGCGTCATGTCACGTCCTACATGTTAAATGTTGCTGTTGACAAGGCACCCCTTGTAAAGCGCTTTGAGCACATTTAGTGAATATTGCGCTATATAAAAGCTCACTTTTTAAATCTCAATTTATCCTAATATTTTTTTTTCAAATCAGCAATCAATGAATTTGACTGGGTTTTTTTTCAATATGGTTGATGAATGATGAATCTGTTTCGTCCCGACACACAAATACTAAATCTTGCCTTGTTTTTCCACACCAACCCCAGATGTAGAGCTTGTGAAGAGAAAACAAAAGGAAGACTTACAATGCCAGCATGACAATTGTCCCACGGAAAGACGCAGCATACAAGATGGTAAGTATGTAGTTAGATAACCAAAGTTTCAAAGTTTATTCAATCTTAGGCTTTCGCCAATAAATCATACAATTTGATGACAACAGACATCAAAGTCAGAAAAAAATGTTAAATGGAACGAAAAAAAATAAACTGATACCACTAATAACCATATAGAATACAACAATCGTAATACCACCAATATGTACAATACGTACAATAATAATAATAATAATAATAATAATAATAATAATAATAATAATAATAATAATAATAATGATAATAATAATAGTAATAACAACAACAATAATAATAATAACAACAATAATAATAATAACAACAATAATAATAATAACAATAATAATAATAATAATAATAATAATAATAATAAAAGTAATAAGAATAATATATAATAATAATAATAATAATAATAATAATAATAATAATAATAATAATAATAATAATAATAATAATAATAATAATAATAATAATAATAATAATAATAATAATAATGATAATAATAATAATAATAATAATAATTATAATAATAATAATAATAATAATAATAATAATAATAATAATAATAATAATAATAATAATAATAATAATAATATTAATAACTATAATAATAATGACAATAATAATAACAACAACAATAATAATAACACTCTTTGAACTTTGAATTCTAACGCAATGAACGTTATAGGGTTCAACAGTCGTGACGTGACGTCACTTCCCTTGTAATATGACGCGTAGTAACTTTGTAACTGGTTCTAAAATGTAGAGGAACAATGTCGATGCCCTTATGAAATACCGTTAACAGCGTTGTTTCTGACCGAAAAAAAAATAGTGCAATATCGCCTAACAGGCTTCATGTCTCATTCTTCATGTTACGTGTTGCTGTTGGTTAGGGACCCTTTGTAAAGCGCCTTGAGCATGTATAGTGGATATTGCACTAAATAAAAGCTCAATTTGTTTCGAACTAATCTGCTATAACTGATTGGCTGTTGTGCATTCTGTAGATATACGAAAATTGCAGCGCAAATCGACAGAACGCGCCTGACCTATATATATATATATATATATATATATATATATATATATATATATATATATATATATATATATATATATATATTGGATCGTGTTTGATACAAATATGGTACGAAAAGTGCTCGACATGTAGTAATGGAGCGAATTATTATTTGTAGTAATGGAGCGAATTATTATATATATATATATATATATATATATATATATATATATATATATATATATATATATATATATATATATATAATAGAAGTGTGTTCCACTACAAGACGCAATGGAGCCGTTTAATCCTCTCCATACCAACTACAGGAAAATCGTCGCATTCGTTAAGATACAACCAACATTTTTCATATTTAAATTTCTTTTATACATCATAGAATTTAAAGAAATTGAACAGTGTGTTGTAAAGCATGTTTTACTATAGAAATTATTTATTGCAAGAATTTTACTGCTATTGTGTTTGAGTGATAAAAAATATGTTTCAGTGTTAGTTTGGTGTGAAGTTTTGGGGAAAATCCTGAAAATGGCTGGTAAGGAGAAAGTCAACTCACTCAACCCTAACACCGACTATATCCGTAGTTTACCAGGGTTACTTTTACTCCATGCCTATTTATTATTACATTTTTCGGAGACAAATTATAGACGTAGTATCAAAGCTAATGTTGTTGTTTTTACATGTTAATGATAGTTGAATAAAACTATCTATGTACATGGTCATTTTAATGAATTTGTTTCCAATTTTGAAAAGTAGCAAAAGTCTCTCGGATTGAATGAGTTAACTAACTCACTCCTAGAGATTTTGCTAGACTTATCAAAATTGGTAAAAATGTATTAAAAATGAGCATGTATATTTAAAAAATGAGCTTTTATATAGATAGTTTTATTCAACAATCATTAACATGAAAAAGACTAAAAACATTAGCTTTGATACTACGCCTATAATTTGTCTCATAAAAATGTAATAAATAGGCATGGGGTAAAAGTAACCCGGGTATACTACGGATATAGTCGGTGTTAGGGTTGAGTGAGTTAAGCAGTGGATTTGTTTCATTACTTTTCATTCTATATGTTCCCTCAGGTGAAAACCACGGACTGAGACCTGTACCCCTTTGGATTGTCATTGTTATCGTGATATTTGTGACGTCATGGATTACCCTGCCCACGTGATGGATGTGTTCTATTGGACAGTAGGATTAGAGAGAGAGAGAGAGAGAGAGAGAGAGAAGGAAGAGAGTGGGGAGATAGAAAGAGAGAGAGAGAGAGAAGGAAAGAGAGAGAGAGAGAGAGAGAGAGAGAAGGAAGAGAGTGGTGAGATAGAAAGAGAGAGAGAAGGAAAGAGAGAGAGAGAGAGAGAAGGAAGAGAGTGGAGCGAGAGAGAGAGAGAGAGAGAGTAAGGGAAAGAGGGAAGAAAAAAGAGCGGGAAAGACACAGAGAGAGAGGAAATAAGAAAGAGCGTGAGAGAGAACGAGAGGGGGGGGGGGGGGAGACACACACAGAGAGAGAATACCCTACCTCTGCGATGGGCACATAGGATGAGAGAGAGTGTGTGGGAGAAAGATTAAGAGTGTTATACTCACAGAGATGGAGAATAGGAGAGAAAAGGAGAGAGAAAGAGAGAGAGAGAGAGAGAGAGAGAGAGAGAGAGAGGGGGGGGGGGGAGAGAAGAGGAAAGTGAGAGATTGATAGACACAGAGAA
>NC_088373.1:20668213-20673213 GCF_034508935.2 Berghia stephanieae | reverse complement strand
AATATAACACATAACAAGCCACTGTGTTGACAAATGTATTGTCTAGCAAGAATCTATGAATAACCTGGCATTTTTGAGCGGTACACATTTCGCCCTGATAAAAGACAAAGACTCAATAACACATTACATCACAAGACACATTACCGACAAATTAATGAGCTTGCAAGAAACTATAAACATCCTTTCATAATTGAGCGGTACACATAATATAACATAATATGAGAAATGGTCAGGGACCCAAAACACACACCTAACAAGCCACTGTATAGACAAAAATATTGACCAACAAGAATCTATAAATAACCATATTTATTTGATCAATATGCAAATAAATATGAGAAATGACCAGAGACCCAAATTACATTTACATAACAAGCCACTGTATTGACAAATATATTGGCTAGCAACAATCTATAAATAACCTTTCATATTTGAGCAATATACATAAAACATAATATATGATAAATGACCAGGGACCCAAATTACATACACATAACAAGCCACTGTATAGACAAAAATTTTGACCAGCAAGAATCTATCAATAACCTTAGTTATTTGATCAAAACGCAAATAACATAATATGAGAAATGACCAAAGACCCAAATTATATAAACATAACAAGCCACTGTATTAATAAATATATTGACTAGCAACAATCTATCAATAACCTTTCATATTTGAGTAACATACATAAAACATATGAGAAATGACCAGGGACCCAAATTACATACACATAACAAGCCACTGTATCGACAAAATTATTGACCAGAAAGAATCTATAAATAACCTAATCTATTTGATCAATACGCAAATAATATGAGAAATTACCAAAGACCCAAATTATATACACATAGCAAGCCACTTTATAGACAAAAATATTGGCTAACAACAATCTATAAATAACCTTTCATATTTGAGCAATACACATATAACATATGAGAAATGATCAGGGACCCAAATTACATAACACAACAAGCCACTTTATGGATAGAAAGAAGTTGACGTCACTCGGGTCTTTGTTATTGCTTTTTCCCATCCACGTTTAAGAGTAATTCTCACTAAACTGTATTATCCAGACTATAAAAGTTCATGATTACACACAGTTTTGTGTGTTGGTCCGTTATACTTATCGTAGCCATCGTTATGTTATAGATAGTTCGAAGATGACGTCACTCAGGTCTTTGTTATTGTTTTTTGCCATCCGCGTTTATGAGTATTGCTCACTGAACTGTATTAACCCGACTATAAACGTTCATGGATACACACAGTTTTGTGTGTTGGTCCGTTATACTTCTGGATGGCAATGTTATGAGCTTCTTAGCCAAGCGCATACTATCTATAGCCTGATACTGAAATCCAAAAGGACTGGCATTTTGACGTCATTATTTGGTTTTTGCACCGCCTAGTGAGTTGTTGTTAGTAGAGCTCATAGAAACAAGTTATTCCATTGGTTGAACTATTGAATACAACTCACGATTTGTTTTCTTTTGTGGCCAGTATCAGCGTGACCTTTGTAAAGTTATGGCCTGATACTGACCAAAAAATGACGTCAAAATGACGTCAAAATGCCAGTCTTTTGCTACAAAAGAAAACAAATCGTGAGTTGAATTCAATAGTTCAACCAATGAAATGACTTGTTTCCATGAGCTCTACTAACGACAACTCACTAATGACGTCAAACTGCCAGTCCTTTTGGATTTCAGTATCAGGCTATAACATAACGATGGCTACGGTATCAGGCCATAACTTTACGAAGGCCACGATACTATGTACATATATATACAAAATAAATATTAACTTGCAAGAATCTATAAATAGCCTTACATGTTTGAGCGGTACACATATAACCCCGCTGAGAAACAAAGTGATGCCGGCCATGTAGAAAGCTGCGTTATAATTGCCTGTTGCATCAGACAGAGCACCTGGATAAATGAACATTTCAAAAAATCAATGGTTTACATTAAAAATAATAAATAACAAAGTGGCCGAGTGGTTAAGGCATTGCACTGTGATCCGGATGACCCGTGTTCGAGCCCCGCTTCTGGCACTTTCGTTTTTTTTTTCCTTGAGCAAGATTATTAACCCCCAATTTGCTCACTTGGACAACATGCTGCCCTAACCAACAAAAGGACAGTATCTGGGCTGACCCAGATCCAACCAGTTTTGCCGCAATCGACACATTTAGTCTTTTTATTCATAACTCTTTAATTTGATTACATAGTGGAAGTCTTCTAACATTAAATAATAGCTAATGATAAATTGCGTTTTTCTGTTAGTCGGCGATTTCATTGACGTAATATGTTGCGTAATATTTTGAGATACTGTTCTTTCTTGGTTAAAGCCAAGCAAATAACTCTACCTGTAACCAACAAAAGGACAGTATCTTATACGACCGTCTCACATACTGTTCACCCTGGTTAACCGTAACGCAAAATGCCTCGTCCGTATTCACCAAAAGAACAGTATCTCAGTTAAGAATATAGCAAAATACGAATAACTCGATCGACAAACGTTTTACGTCAGCGACGGCGAGCACTCGCCATCACGGACGAGTGAGAGGCAAGGCTAAGTGTGGTTGACCTGGCGTGAGGGGAATGAATAAATTATCTCCGTCAAGTTTGTAGGCGTGACTCTGATATAATATTACTGCATTAGACTATTCCTCAATCTTTTAGACCCTGACTCCTTTTTCAAGATGAGTCTATTTTTATTAAGCATAATAGCTTTAATTTACGCTTATTGATGATTTTGGCTATCTTGTAAATTAGACTTTAATTCTGTATCAGGGTTTTGTCATTGTACAACGATATTGGGGCGAGTGAGTGATAGTGAATTAAACCTAAGAATAGCGTACACACACATCCCTTTTTGTTTTAAAATCAATATCTTCATTGTCCTAGGAAACGAAAAGCATGAAATGGAACGAAATCTGTTGGTACATTTATACTGAATGAAATAGGCGACACCATTCTTACTAAATTTAAAAGGTGCCTAAATTATGAGCTAATAAGATGAACAAAAAAAATATTTTGTCTTTAGCTAATTTCGCCCACAGGGAGTTACAATAGTACAATTTAGATAAAACAAGGGAATTAATTCAAAGTTCTGCTAGATTAAATTACGAATTTTGCTTATTTCATTCATTTCTATGTACATAGATTGTATGGTGTTATTCACGTAGCAGCTTGTTATGGAAAGATGTTTATCAATGATGACGCTAAGGTTTTTTGATTTATTTGAAAATTCTGTTGTGCTATTTCCGAGAGTAATAGGTGAATTATTTGCCTTCCACACATTAAAATCTCAGTTTTACTATCATTTACTATCATTTAATTTTAACTTGTTATGGTACATTCAAGATTTAATCTCATAAAACAGCTCGAAATTCGTTGTATTAAGAATTGTAAATTACTTAGGGGTACTGAATCATAAATTTGCGTATCACCAGCATTAAAATGATAACTCAGATTGAATCTGGATATCACACGAGAAAGGGGGTGCTTATACAGAAAAAAAAAGGACAGGGCCAAGAACGCACTCCAAAGTTTAGTAAAACTTGTTCTGACTGAATACCATTCACCACGACAGTCTGCCATCGATCCTGTAAATATGGTGTAATCCATTTAAGGGCAATTCCTTTTACGCCGAACGTATTTTCTAGTCTTCTTAACAAAATGTAATGATCAATTGTGTCAAAGGCAGCTGAAAGATCTTAAAGGCATAATAAATTGATATTGTTAGCATCCGCATTATATAACAAAAGATTTTAAGAAGCGCCGTTTCAGTACTGTGTTGCTGTTTGTAGGCTGACTGAACTGTTGTTCTTAAGATGAGATAATGATTGTGTCAGTACTACCTTCTCCAAAAGTTTGGACAAAAAATAGAAGGATGTGTGGAAAGTGAGAGATATGAAGACGATAAAATAGAAAAACACAAAAAAAAAAAAAAAACAACAAAAAAAACAACTGAACAAAAAACGCCTGGACAGACAGCCACACCGACACCCATACACACACACACACACAAACGCACACACACACACACACACACACACTAATTAGTTGAAATGAATGAAAAATAAGTATACTTAAGTTAGACGTTTGGTTGAGCATCCGACCAACAAGCAAGGGGATCAGTTTTTTATTGCCAGTTGTATAAAGTTTTGTAATGGTTTTGCTTTCTGTTTTTTTTTTTCTTCTCATTTTTTATTACTTGTTTATAAAGCCCCTCTGCCCACCAATCAGCCACTAAATAGCAAGCTTGATATGTTGATCTGGTGGAAAGTAATACGTGAATATTTACAACTTTGGTCATAGATTAGATTGATTTTGAACTCAGTGTCTGCAGCAATTTAGTCTTTAATCACGGGCGCATAATTTAGTCAAAGATAAAAGAACTGCAATCCAAACAGTTGTTAAAAGCAGGAATTTCCACTTTTAACATCCAACGGACGAGGTCAAACTTAGATGTCGCTGGGTCAAACATACGCGTTGTGGTATGTCACTACTGCTGTCGGATGTGAAGGTCATTGGTTCGATTCTATATAGAGTATGCGGTTAGACTAAGGGAGTTAATTTGTGATATTTTACACGGTAATTTATTTATTTATTTATTTATTTATTATTATTATATTATTATTATTATTATTATTATTATTATTATTATTATTATTATTATTATTATTATTATTATTATTATTATTATTATTATTATTATTATTATTAATTATGTGACCCTCCGCCCCGAACGGGGGGTGGGGAGGGGGGGGGAGAAAGAAAGAAAGAAAGAGAGAGAGAGAGAGAGAGAGAGAGAGAGAGAGAGAGAGAGAGAGAGAGAGAGAGAGAGAGAGAGCGTGTGCATTGTAGAGGGCGGGAGCTAAATAGAATAAAGATATAAATATGTGTGTGCGTGTGTCTGTGTGTGTGTGTTTATGTGTGTGGTTGTATGTGTGAAAGAAACACGAGGGAGACAAAGAGAGCGAGCGAGACAGGTAGATAAAC
>NC_088373.1:20653213-20655713 GCF_034508935.2 Berghia stephanieae | reverse complement strand
AATAGATTTAAAAAAATACTCAAACAGAAAAGCGACAAGTACATTCTATATAAAATATTGTTCAACATAATAAACTCTACAACACAGTGTCAAGTTTTTATGACTATAATAAACAAATTTTTTTCAAATTTTATGACGTACATAATAAGAAATCAGAATGAGAAAATTGTTGGTTACGTCCTAACGAATGTGACGATTTTCCTGTTGTTGGTATGGAGAAGGTTAAGTCTGAGTTAGTTTATCGCCACTTTTAACGGCAATTTTACCTCCGGAAGTTGGTCAATGACGTTATATGGAATAGCCTGGTCAAGCGATGACGTCACTTCTGGTTTGGCGAGCGATGTGTCACCTGTTTCATTCTCCTTTAATTTTGATATATCTAAATAGGGTTGGGTCGGGATCAAAATTGCTCCGTACAGATAGGGAGAGAACATAAACTTACCTGGTTCTATACAGTCCATCGTTGCCGACCGGTCCCAAGAGGTCTTGTCGTATTTTGACCAGCAAGGTGTTCGTGATGACCTTGTCCGCTTTAGGTCTGGATTTCTGTTGCCTTTCGTCCAGCTGCCTCTGAAGTCGTTGCTGTAGTAGGTGTTGCTGGGCGCTCATGGAAGCTTTCCCGTTCTCTCCCTTCTGTTGGAAAACGCCAAAGAGAGTGAAAGAAACAAAATTGAAGTATCAGGAGTTTTTCATCCTTCAAAGAAAATTGCATTATTTTCTGGGCAGTCATTTTTTTTAATTGAGCTTTTATGTAGCGCAATATCCATTAAACGTGCTCAAAGCGCTTTACAAGGGGTCCCTGTCCACAGCAACATTTAACATTTAGGACAAGACATGACGTCTGTTAGGCGATGTTATAATTTTTGTTCGGACAGAGACAAAGTCGTTAACGGTCAGGTACTCATTTTACACCTGAGTACGGTGAGAGAATGTGAGTAAAGGCCTTTTCCAAGGACTCAACTATCCGCCGAGCTAGGCTCGAACTCAGGGGACCTTCCGATCCGAAAGCGAGTGTCATACCACGAGACCACATAGCCATTCAGTGAGTTGAAGAAGAAAATACTTGTCCTCTTTGCCTTATAGAAAAATGACTTTAGTGTTTTGAAAGATCAGCTTTTTCCGGTTGACTCCAAAGTGTCCAACAAATCGCAAGAGATTGTCATCTCTTTTTTTGTTATTATCCGAATGCCGTTTAGCAGTTTTTGAAATACACCTCATCATATTATAACGGAGGGTCCCGATAGCTCAGTTGGTAGAGCACTCGCTTCACAATCAAAGGGACAGGGTGTAGTTGAGATTGTTTTCTCATCATATAACGCAACATCCACTTAACCAGCCATTTTCAGGATTTTCCCCAAAACTTCACACCCAACTAACACAAAAAATAGATTTCTTATCATTCAAACACAATTATGTAATAGCAGTAAGTTCTTGCGATAAATAATTTCTTTAGCAAAACATGCCCTACAACACACTGTTCATTGTCTTTAAATTTTATGATGTAGAAAAGAACTTTGGATAAGAAAAGTGTTGGTTGTATCGTAACAAATGTGACGATTTTCCTATAGTTGGTAAGGAGAGGGTTGAGGGGGCGAGATGGTCGACTATTCTAGTCATTGCAATGTGAATGAGGAGGTGTCGGGTTTGTGTCCCTATCAAGGCAAGATTTGAATCCCTAATTTACTCATTTTTGGTAAACGACGGGTTTTCCTTTTGACTTCACTAATAATTTGTTTTAACTCACTCAATCCTTTTGATTTTGGCTACTTTTCAGAATTGGAAAAAAAAATCTATTAAAAATGAGCATGTACATAGATATGTTTATTCAACTGCCATTAACATGTAAAAATTAAAAACATTAACTTTGAAAATAGCCAATAATTTGTCTCAGAAAAAAATGTAATAAATAGGCATGGTGTAAAAGTAACCCGGGTAAACAACGGATATAGTCGGTGTTAGGGTTGAGTGAGTTAATTCTCTCCTCACTAGCCATTTTTAGAATTTCTCCCGAAAATTCACACCCACCCACCACAAAAATAGACTTTTCCTACTCAAAACAAAAAAGGGACAATTGCATTCTGTACAGAATGTTGTTCAGCAAAATGATGTCCATAACACAGTGTTTAGTATTTATAGCTGTAATCAAAGCATTTCTTTACATTTTGTGATGTACAAGAGAAATGAGAATGTGAAAATTGTCGGTTGTATCGTAAAGAATGTGACGATTTTCCTATGGTTGGTTAGGAGGGGGTTAATGACTCATCTATATTCCTTCATGTAATGCCTAGGCAACATTATCTAGATATTCCGCATGGCAGCTCTTTCCGGGTCTCAACATTTTGGACATCATAGAGCGGGGCTCGAACTGGACCCTCTGATTTTATATATAAATGACCATACCTATTTTCAATTTACTTTCTTTGCCATGTTCTTTTTTTTCTGAAGTACGCTGTACTCACCGAAATGCTGCTTGAATCCGAAAAGGACATGACGTCATCGG
>NC_088373.1:20625713-20648213 GCF_034508935.2 Berghia stephanieae | reverse complement strand
CTCTATCATCATTGCCTTTTTCACCCTGGGTCAGGGTATAGGCCACAGACAAACAGTTTCCATCCTTCTCTATCCTGAGCTAACTTTATTTTATCTCATTCCATGTCTTACCACTTCTCTGTATATCAGCTTCTTTAATTCTTCTCCATGTTACGACGCAATTCGAAGCTGCTTGTTTGGCGAAGACGTCATCGTGTCAGCAGAGTCCTTTCGGCTGTGTCTGCTGTCCTTCATAAATTCTGTCATTGCAGAAACTCTTCGGTCGCCCAAGCTAAAAAAAAAAGGATTTGGTTTGTCCGTCTGCGTTTCTGTAACAGTTTGAGTTTAACGAAAAGGGGTGTTAACCCTTCGACAACTCCCAACCTGGAGGACCAGGTGACTCAAAAAATGGTAAGTAAACAGATAAATAAATAGAATAAAATTCCCTTTATTAATCCCACAGAGGAAATTTGTCTCCAGTGCCTATTCCAAGGGAAGACTGGAATAACCCAGGCGTCAGCAAATTGAGCTAGGGCGAGGTGACTTGCTCAAGGCCCCAAAGCGCAGCGACGGGTGATCGAACTCGGTACTTTTCGGCTACGAAGTAAAGACCCCGTACCGCTGAGGCACGCTGTCCCATTAAAGAAATAAAACTCTCCACTCTGCTTTTTGTTATCGATTTGAGACTGCCGGCGACGCTAACGTTTGATCCATATTCCAACCACATTTGAGTACAGACGTCAACAGTTATTATATTGCATTTTATTCTATTTGTCTTCCACGTTAATTTTGTTTATTGTTGTGCTGACGAAGGGTTTGTACCCGAAACGTACATTGTCTGTATTGTTCCTATCCGAAGCCTCTCTATTTTCACTCTTTCGTTCGTATTTTCACGATCCCAGACTTCGGGCAGCCCGTACCGTTTTCTATTAAAAATGAGCATCGACATAAATAGTTTTATTAAACTATCATTAACATGTAAAAATTAAAAACATTAGCTTTGATACTACGGCTGTATTTTGTCTAAGAAAAACATGTAATAAATAGATATGGGGTAAAAGTAACCCGGGTAAACTACGGATATAGTCGATGTCAGGGTTGAATGAGTTAAGATATGAACTTTACTTATCCAAAACAGGAATTACATGATTACACGATATTTTAAGGACGAGTTTTCTGGCTAAAAATGGTCCCCACAGTAGTCGAAGGTAGAGGGGAACGCATGGCCCCCACAGTAGTCGAAGGTAGAGGGGAACGCATGGCCCCCACAGTAGTCGAAGGTAGAGGGGAGCACATGGCCCCCACAGTAGTCGAAGGTAGAGGGGAGCGCATGGCCCCCACAGTAGTCGAAGGTAGAGGGAAGCACATGGCCCCCACAGTAGTCGAAGGTAGAGGGGAACGCATGGCCCCCACAGTAGTCGAAGGTAGAGGGGAGCACATGGCCCCCACAGTAGTCGAAGGTAGAGGGGAGCACATGGCCCCCACAGTAGTCGAAGGTAGAGGGGAGCACATGGCCCCCACAGTAGTCGAAGGTAGAGGGGAGCACATGGCCCCCACAGTAGTCGAAGGTAGAGGGAAGCGCATGGCCCCCACAGTAGTCGAAGGTAGAGGGAAGCGCATGGCCCCCACAGTAGTCGAAGGTAGAGGGAAGCGCATGGCCCCCACAGTAGTCGAAGGTAGAGGGAAGCGCATGGCCCCCACAGTAGTCGAAGGTAGAGGGAAGCGCATGGCCCCCACAGTAGTCGAAGGTAGAGGGAAGCGCATGGCCCCCACAGTAGTCGAGGTTAGAGGAGCGCATGTGTGGCTGGATAGCTCAGTCGGTAGTGCGACCGCTCGATGTCCACTCTCTCTCTCTCTCTCTCTCTCTCTCTCTCTCTCTCTCTCTCTCTCTCTCTCTCGGCCAGGCTGTGGCTGCCGTGTCAATTAGATCCTGAGTTTGGCACTACTGACCCCGTGACTTTTCATTCTCTGCTTTCATGTGACACTTCTCCATACCATAATTTTTCTCACATTATTCATACAAGTGCCAACTCCACAATTTTTTTCTGAATTTTAACTGATCGACGTATACTCATCTGCAGGTCTGTTAACCCAAATTGTTATGGGGCTCATTGTTTTAATGGAAATACTCCCAAACCAACGCATAATAATATTGTCCATTACAACACTGTTAAAGCAAGCATAATAATTGAATGGAGATTAAGATAAAGACATTAAATCTGACTCATGAATAAACAACACAAAATAAATGAGTCAGATTTACTCCCTTTATCTTAATCTCCATTTTATTGACTCATTTCGGCACCTCTATTTATTAGTTTTACTAGTAATTGAAGAGTGGTTTTCTAAAAAAAAAACTTACTAACTCCATTAACCTCCATTTCGAGATATTGTGGATTATCTCCCTTACAATTTCTCATTCGGTCTATTATTTTATCACATTTAAACTTCAAATTCACACTAATCTAGAGAAATTATTGTGTCAATTTATACTTAAAATTTAGTTTATATTTCAATTTATCTCATGAATGGAAAATCTCAAAAAGTAGAAAAAAATGTATAGACTTAACAAGTTTTTGGAAAACCAGCCTTTGAATTTCTTTCGGTAATCAGACCTACCAAATTGTGCACGTCGTTCCTGACCTAACACACTCAACTCACACTCACCTTTAAGAAAGTCATGGTGTCCCGTGTATACGATAATCTGCTACTCCCAATTCCAAATGAATAAATCAATTATTTTTTTAAATTTAAATAATAACTTGTAATTTCTACTACATGGAAAAAATTCCTCTTCTTTCCTTCAAACTTTATTGATTTTGAATCAATCACTACTTCGAAGTCCAAAAAAATCCTAAGTCCTCAACGTTTTTATCAATCGGGAGATCGTGAGAGACTGACAGTGAAACGACCCAACAGATCATCTTTATTAATATCAAGAAAATAAATCAATCATTCAATCAATCAATCAATCATTCATTCATTCAATCATATCAGTTTTATCGATTATTCAAAATGTTACCAACAACTACGATCAGGTATCAAGCCCGATGAAACTACACGTCAAAAAAATAAGAATAAATATAATCTTAAAAAGAATCCAAACTCAAAAATTAACGATATTTGTTATTTTCCAAACCATATAATTTCTCCTAAATACAAAGAATAAGATATATGATAAATAGTTTATTGTTTGGGGCTATTTATTCAATTATTTTGATATTCAAATCACCCCTGACACACAATACCGTTTTGAGGGGATGGGTGGCAATAAATGTTCATTCTGTGCCCGATATTACACGCAGGTCGTGTGGTCACGTGACATGTGATGACGTAGGCCTGGTACGTAGCTAATCTTTGAGATGGTGGATTCTGTTTTCTTATCACGGTCAGACGTAACAGTTGACAATTTATTATTAATTCATGATAAAAGATTTCACCTTTGTCATTCGTGCGAAGTCTTGGTCGTTAACCCTCTCCTTACCAACCATAGGAAAATCGCCACATTCGTAACGATGCGACAAACAGTTTTCTCATTCTGATATCCTTTGTACATTACAGATTATAAAGAAAATATTTAGTTCTGGCAATAAAATTAGACACTGGACAATAATAATAATAATAATAATAATAATAATAATAATAATAATAATAATAATAATAATAATAATAATAATAATAATAATAATAATAATGAAATTTATTTATATTGCGCCCAATCTTCTATACAATAAAGCTTTAGGCGCATAACAATAACTTCAATCCATTCAAATGTCTCTCTCTCTCACTCTCTCTCTCTCTCTCTCTCTCTCTCTCTCTCTCTCTCTCTCTCTCTCTCTCTCTCTCTCACTAACTCTTATGTATAGAATATACATGTTCCTTTTCTGTTTGAATCGAAACAAAAATCTATTTTTGTGTTGGGTGAGTGTGAAGTTTCATGAAAAATTCTGAAAAAGGCTGTTAAGGAGAGAATTAAGCTTTAACTGTATTGAGCATCTTGCTCTCACAGTATTATTATTATTATTATTATTATTATCATCATCATCATCATCATCATCATCATCATCATAATCATCATCATCATCATCATCATCATCATCATCATCATCATCATCATCATCATCATCATCATCATTATTATTATTGTCATCATCAGCATCATTTTCATTATCTTTATTGACATCAAAATCTTGCAAACAGAATTCGGCAAGACATATCAGATAGATTTTTATTTATTTATTGAAGGACGATTTTTCTGGCCTAAATTCTAAATAAGAGTTTTGCTGGAGTAAGGCAGTTAATTGGTCAAAATTGATGACAGGGTTCACAGGCTTGAGAGTGAGGTAATGAGTGGTCTAGGGGTATGACACATCGGCCAAGATACAAACTTTTGTCAATCGCTGTTTTCGACAAATACTCAGGTTGAAATAGTTTGACAAAGTGCCAAATACTGACCTTTGGACAAGAACAAACCAAGAACAAATGGATGTCCAGGTCAGACGCAGAAAGTGGCGATGGGTTGGTTGGCCATACCCTGCGGAAAGAGCCCTGCAATATAACCAAGCAGGCCCTCGAATGGAACCCACAGGGCAAGAAGAAATGGGGTCGTCCAAAACAGACTTGGAGGAGAAGCCTTCACCAAGATTTGTGCGTCTCCAATCTTACCTGGAGTGAGGCAAAGGTCTGTGCCAAGGACAGAAGAAGATGGAAGAGTGCTGTTGAGGACCTATGCTCCGCCAGGAGCCAAGAGGTGGAAGTAAAGTCAAGTCAGTGGTATGACACTCGCTTTCGGATCAGAAGGGAATCATGAGTTCGAGCCTCGCTCGGCGCATAGTTGAGTCTTGGAAACACTCCTTACTCACATTCTCTCACCGTACTCAGATGTAAAATGAGTACCTGGCCGTTAACAGCGTTGTCTCCGTCGGAAATAAAATTTGTAATATCGCCTAACTGGCGTCATGTCTCGAGCTACATGTAAAATATTGCTGTTGATAAGTGACCCCTTGTATAGCGCTTTGAGCAAATTTAGTGGATATTGCGCTATATAAAAGCTCAATTAATTTTTTTTAAAGAGGACGAGTTTTCTGGTCACAACTTACTCATAAACGTAGATGGCAAAAAAAACAACAGCAAAGACCTGAGTGACGTCATATTCGTTCTATCTACACTATTTTGAGGAAGTGATGGGGTAGCGTGACTGCGCTGTGTGGCCTTGAGCAAGCCACCTCTCTTTAGCTCATTTTCAGCACTGCATTGCGGCTAACGCCTGGATTATTCCAGTCTTCCGTTGGAATAGACCCTAGAGGCAAATTTCCCCTATGTGCGGATGAATAAAGGGAATTTAATTTTATATTATTTATGGCAAAAAAACAATAACAAAGAGCTGAGTTTCGTCAACTTCGTTCCTTCAATAAAGTAACATATAGTTATATGATATTCTAAGAAAATATTGAAGCATGACATATTTTTGTTTGGGTTTTGCTTTTTGTTTGTTTTGTTGTTTTTTTGAAGTCGTTTATTTGGAGGGGTGGTTTGGGTTTGTTTTTTCTGTTTTGTTTTGTTTTGTTTTTTGTTTTTTTTGGGGGGGTTTTTTTCGTGTTTTTTCTTTTGCTGTTGTTTTTTTTTTAATCGAATAATGTCTACCTGACAGTTGATAAAAATAGTTATTTTCATGACCACTTAAAGACAATGTTTGTTTTAAATTAGACAGATTTATCTTGACGGGTTTTGATATAGATCTAGCTGATGGAATATTTTGACACAACAAATGACACCCACGGTTTCTATTTGGTAATATGTCAAGATGAACTAAATTTCAAGAATAAAACGAAAAACTCGAGCATTTATATTTCGCATTATCCACTAAACGTGCTCAATGCTCTTTACAAGGGGTCTCAAGCCAACAGTAACACTTAGCATATAGGACGAGACACAATACCTGTTACACTATAGTACATTTTTTCCGGACAGAGACAACGCTGTAAATGGCCATGTACGTACTCATTTTACACCTGAGTGTGGCGAGAGAATATTAGAAAAGATCCTTTTCCAAGGACTCAACTTCGCGCCGGCTCGGGACTCGAACCCGGGAGCCTTCATACCACCAGACCACATAGAATAAAACGTGAAAAATGATTAGAGCACGTTGTGATTTCACGAAGTCCCAGGTTTGAGAGATTTATTTTTTTCCAAGATGAGGGTCATTTAAATTGATCGATATTTATTGAAGGACGAGTTTTCAGGCCAAATTTTTTTAATACCGTCAACTGGGATAACTTTGCCAAGGGGTAACTTTGTCTTAAATGGTAACTTTGTCTTTAGAGGTAACTTTGTCTTAAATGGTAACTTTGTCTTTAGAGGTAACTTTGACTTAAGGAGAGAAAATGACATTGAGATTCTCAGAGTAGAAACAACACTGATTACCATCATATATGTGTACAAACCTCCATCAACCCCATTCAAGTGGCCCCAAATGAATCTATCCGATAGAAAACCAACCCTGATCATTGGAGATTTTAACAGCCATAACACTATATGGGGATATGAGCAAAATAACCTTGACGGAGATGCTGTCGAGGAATGGGCGGCCGGCAAAAACCTCACAATCCTCCATAACCCCAAAGACAAGAAAACCTTTATGAGTGCCCGGTGGAAGAAAGGTTACAATCCGGACCTGGCATTCATATTCTCTAAACACTTCTCAAACTTTGAAAGGACTGTAGGTGAGCCTATACCGAAATCTCAACACAGGCCTATTACCATCAGCATCAAACCAGCTGTTAAAGCCCTCGAATCAAATGCGATACCACGATTCAATTTTAGAAAAGCAAATTGGGAAAACTTTACTAAAGATGTAGACAATGAGATCACCAATATAAAAAGTGACCCACAGAGATACGACGACTTTAGAACACTCATATGGAAAGTTGCAAAGAAAAACATCCCCAGAGGATGCCGAAAAAGTTATATTCCATGTCTCCAAGATAAAAGCAAGAAACTATATGAAAGATACATTGAATCATACAAGGTGGATCCTTTCAGTGAAGAAACCCTAGAATTGGGTGAAGAACTCACATCAATGATAGCCGATGAAAGATCAGAAAGATGGAAGGAATTAATAACCTCCACCAATATGACCCTAAACAGCAAAAAGGCCTGGACTACAATTTCAAAACTGAATAATGACAAAAATACCCAGACAAGAGTGGCTGCAGTAACACCTGACCAAGTAGCACATCAGCTTCTACTGAATGGGAAACCAGCCAAGAAAGCACGAGGCCAACTAAAAGCCCTGAAACGTGAAATGGACAAAGCCGTCAAGGATAGTGAAGATCATCTTGACTCTTTTACCCTGGAGGAGCTACTAGAGGCCTTGTCCCATCTGAAGGCAGGAAAAGCATCTGGACTGGATGGAATCACAACTGAGATGATTCAACACTTTGGCCCGAGAACCCTATCCTGGCTATTGGACCTCTTCAATGTATGCGCAAGGACAAACAGACTGCCAAGTGCATGGAGGAAAGCAAGAGTAGTCGCCCTACTGAAACCGGGGAAATATCCAAAATCCAAGAAAAGCTATCGCCCGATCTCCCTCCTGTGCATCACATACAAGCTATTTGAGCGAATGGTTATGTCCCGCATGTCACCCAGTCTAGACGAAGAACTGTCTCCAGACCAGGCTGGATTCCGACCAGGACGGTCAACATGTGGTCAACTTCTTAACCTTACACAATTCATAGAAGATGGGTTTGAGACAAAACAGGTCACTGGCACAGTCTTCGTCGACCTCACTGCAGCCTATGACACAGTGAATCACAAGATCCTACTCCTCAAAGTGGCTAAAATGATAAAGAATAAGAAAATTGTAAATATCATCTAGTCACTTCTCGAAAACAGGCGCTTCTTTGTTGAAATGGATAGCCGGAAGAGCAGGTGGCGCACCCAGAAGAATGGTCTTCCCCAAGGATCCGTGCTGGCTCCAACACTTTTCAACATATATACAAATGATCAGCCTGAGTTCCCAAATATCCACCGATTCATATATGCTGATGACCTATGCCTCACAACACAGGATGAGTCCTTCCAACCAATCGAGAGCAGACTGACAAATGCCCTAGACACCCTCACAAAGTACTACACTAAAAACTCGCTGAACGCCAACCCAGGGAAAACACAAGGTGTGCATTTCACCTCAACAACCACCAAGCCCACAAAAAAACTTAACATCAAGTGGAATGGCCAGACTTTAGAGTACAACTACCACCCAGTGTACCTCGGAGTGACGCTTGATCGGACTCTGTCCTTCAGAGAACACGTGAGGAAGACCAAGGCAAAAGTGTCCACGCGTAATGCCCTCCTTGGAAAGCTGGCAAACATGAACTGGGGAACTTACCCTAAAACTCTAAGGACCAAAGCATTGGCCCTCAGCTACTCAACTGCGGAGTACTGCTCAGCTGTATGGGCCCGATCATGCCATGCCTCCAAGCTAGACCCCGAGCTCAACAACGCCTACCGGATCGTAACGGGCCAGCTGAGAGTAACACCATTACCACTGGTCTACCGTGCAGCAGGAATAGCCCCACCACACATCCGGAGGGAAACTCGTGCCCAAATACAAAAATACAAACAGGAAATGGACCAGAGACACCCCCTTCATGACCACAATTGCCCCAAAAGCAGACTCAAATCAAGGAAAAGCTTCCTCACAGAAGAGAGCCTTCACCCAGACCACTCAGCATTCTTCCGCCTGGACAAATGGGTAGAATGGGACAAGACAGCAAACGATGCCCTCCAGCCCCCAACAGAAAAGCTCCCAGCAGGCACAGACCTCAAGAGAAAAGACTGGGTGGTGTTGAACAGAGCTAGAGCAAAGGTGGGAAACACCGCCACCAACCTCTTTAAATGGAAAATCTAACCGGGCACTGAATGCCCATGAGGTCACCCCAGACAGACAATGGACCACATCCTGTCCGAATGCTCGATGGGACCTCACTGCACCAATGCTGACCTGAGGGAATGCAACCAGACTGCAGGGACTGGCTGACTCACTGGCGCGACAAGATATGATGATGACTTTGACTTAAGGGATAACTTTGTCTTAAGGGGTAACTTTGTCTTAAATGGTAACTTTGTCTTTAGAGGTAACTTTGTCTTAAGGGGTAACTTTGTCTTAAATGGTAACTTTGTCTTATGAGGTAACTTTGTATTAAATGGTAACTTTGTCTTTAGAGGTAACTTTGACTTAAGGGGTAACTTTGTCTTAAGGGGTAACTTTGTCTTAAGGGGTAACTTTACCTTAAGGGTAAGTTTGCCTTAAGAGGTAACTTTGTCTTAAGGGGTAACTTTGTCTTAAGAGGTAACTTTGTTTTAGGGGTAACTTTGTCGTAAAGGGTAACTTTGTCTTAAGGGGTAACTTTGTCTTAAAGGGTAACTTTGTCTTAAGGGGTAACTTTGTCTTAAGGGGTAACTTTGCCTAAAGGGGTAACTTTGTCTGTCTTAAAGGATAACTTTGCCTTAAGGGGTAACTTTACCTTAAGGGTAAGTTTGCCTTAAGAGGTAACTTTGTCTTAAGGGGTAACTTTGTCTTAAGGGGTAACTGTGACTTAAGGGGTATCTTTGTCTTTAGAGGTAACTTTGTCTTTAGAGGTAACTTTGACTTAAGGGGTAACTTTGTCTGTCTTAAAGGGTAACTTTGCCTTAAGGGGTAACTTTACCTTAAGGGTAAGTTTGCCTTAAGAGGTAACTTTGTCTTAAGGGGTAACTTTGTCTTAAGGGGTAACTTTGTCTTAAGGGGTAACTGTGACTTAAGGGGTAACTTTGTCTTTAGAGGTAACTTTGTCTTTAGAGGTAACTTTGACTTAAGGGGTAACTTTGTCTTAAGGGGTAACTTTGTCTTAAGGGGTAACTTTGTCTTAAGGGGTAACTTTGTCGTAAAGGGTAACTTTGTCTTAAGGGGTAACTTTGTCTTAAAGGGTAACTTTGTCTTAAGGGGTAACTTTGTCTTTAGAGGTAACTTTGACTTAAGGGGTAACTTTGTCTTAAGGGGTAACTTTGTCTTTAGAGGTAACTTTGACTTAACATTTTTCTTATTCAAATTTCTTTTCTACCAGATTTTAATAAAATGAACAGTGTGTTGTAGAGCATGTTATATTATGTATCGCAAGAACTTTTCTGCTATTGTGTTTGAGTGATAAAAATATAATATTTTAGTGTTAGCTGAGTGTAAAATTTTTGGGAAAATTCTGGAAAGGGTTAAGGGTAACTTTACCTTTAGAGTAACTTTGTCTTAAGGGGTAACTTTGCCTCTGTAAATTTGGAGCATTTTTGGGTCATCTCAGCTTTGTTGTAGTTATTACCCTGGTTAAATGACTGGACGTTTTATCAAAGGAAATAATGACCACACAACTAAATATACTCGAATTGGTCAAAAATTAAAGAGGCAAAGTTACCCCAGTTGAAGGTACGTGTTTTGTTCCAGGTGACAACAATTTACTTTCTCCTTACCACCTTACCAACAAAATCGTCAAATTTGTTAAGACACAATATACATTTCTCTTATTCATATTTATTTTGTTCATCACAAACTTTGAAGAATGATCGGTTTTTTTTTCATGTAATAAGAACATATAGTTGTTTTGTATCTGTAGAGAGCTTGTTTGAGTTTTTAAAAGACAATTTTTCTGCAGGGTCAGTCTGCCATTTTGGGAAAATACTGAAAATGATCGGTAAGGAGAGAGTTAACAGGTCAAGTAACAGCAAGTCATCGTTCCTATCTTTTTTTTCAGTTCACCTGACAATATCAAGATGTTTAAAAAAGAAAAACCAATAATATGATCACAGGTTATCTCCCATGTTGATGATTATGTCACATGATATGGAGTTACGCCATGAAGGAAAATTACCCCAAGGCATCCGGACTGGGTCATGTATTGACCTTGACAAAATAGGTGAACGAATTTGTACTTTAAATAATCGTAGCCATCGTTATAGCCTGACTCTACAAACCTCTAGGACTTAACAGTTTGACATCATTTTTTAAGGTTTGTGCAGCGTCTAGTGAGTTGTAAGTAGTGCTCAAGGAAACAAGTGATTCCATTTGTTAAACTATTGTATACAACTCACGATTTGCTTTCTTTTATGGCCAAAGACTTGTCTTTTGACGTCATTTTTTGGTCAGTGTCAGGCTATAAGTTAACGATGGCAACGCTAGAACCCTCTAGGACTTACAGTTTGACGTCATTTTTTAAGGTTTGTGCAGCGTCTAGTGAGTTGTTAGTAGTGCTCAAGGAAACAAGTGATCACATTGGTTGAACTATTGAATACAACTCACAATTTGTATTCTTTTGTGGCCAAAGACTTGTCTTTTGACACCATTTTTTTGGTCAGTGTCAGGCTATAAGTTAACGATGATATGCTCTATTTCACGAAATAGACACCTAGATAAAAACGCCTCTCCGACAGTCGTCATAATGTCAACAATGGCATTGATTGGTAAACATAGCAAAATACTTTGACTATCAATGGTATGTATCTAAGTAAAATACCCACTGTTCTACCGCTTGATGAATAAACCAACGGAGAAATCTATGAGTACACTTAAATGTTTATGATATCATCGAGACAACCGCGTGAACCTATTTGGCGGTATGGAAACAATAACAATGGTCAGAGAGAGGTCGAAAACGGTAGGGGCTGACTGAAGCAGGTGATCGTAAAATACTAACGAAAGAGTGAAAATGGAGAGGCTTCGTCTGTTTTGTTCTCATACGAAGCCTCTCCATGTTCACTCTTTCGTTAGTATTTAAGAGAGGGGAAGTGTGTATCCCTTCTTTGGAGGGACTGAATACATACCTTGTGTAATAGGCTTCAACTGTCGTGACGTCACTTCCCTAGTAATAATGACGTAATAATAAAATCAAAAGACAAAAAAGTACAAACGAAGTCACATTCGGTGGATTTTACATACTTTACAGACAGGTTCAAATTTACTGTAGCGGGAGAGGGGATGGTTGTTCGGGGTGGTGGTGGTGGGGGGGGTGGTTGTTGTTTTTTTTTGTTTGTACGTCTTTTGTTTGTTGTTTTGTTTTTGTTTTTTTTTTTTTGTTTTTGTTTGTTTGTTCGTTCGTTTTTTGTTTGTTTGTTGTTTGGGTTTTGGGTATTTTGTTTGTTTGTTTGTATCTGTTTTTATTTGTTGTGTTGTTTTGTGTTTTTTTTTTTGTTGTTTTTTTTTTTGTTTGTTTGTTTTTGTTTTGTTTTGTTTTGTTTTTGTTGTTTTGGTTTGTTTTTTTTTTTGTCTTTTGTTTGTTTGTTTTTTGTTACTGATTTTTTAGAAGGGAGGGGGGGGGGTCAGTGTATTTCTTTTTCCTTTTTAAGGAGCGAGATGACTTACTAAAGGTCACACAGCTCGTTTCGTCGAGTGGAATTCGAACCCGGTTCCATTTGATACACGGGGCGAAGGCCATACAGCTGAATCACACTGTCTGGTCATGATGTCACATGACCTTTGTTTGTTTTGTTTTTTATCTTCGTCTTTTTTTTTGTCTCACTGTCATTAATGTAACGTCTAAGTGCCCCATTAATTAGATGTATCTCTTAACTTGTTCACTACCAGCACTTATTGATAAACTTTATCGATTATATGGTTGGACGATAATATTATATCGGGTGATGATAATGATATCTTGATGATGTAATAAAAACCAGATTGCTTCGATTCAAGATCAGGGGTATTAAAGAGATTGTAGATTATTGTGCATTAACCGTAGCCATCGTTAACTTATAGCCTGACACTAAAACCGTAGTCATCGTTAATTTATAGCCTGATCGTAGCCATCGTTAACTCATAGCCTGACCGTAGCCATCGTTAACTCATAGCCTGATCGTAGCCATCGTTAACTTATAGCCTGACCGTAGCCATCGTTAACTTATAGCCTGACCGTAGCCATCGTAAACTTATAGCCTGACCGTAGCTATCGTAAACATATAGCCTGACCGTAGCCATTGTAAACTTATAGCCTGACCGTAGCCATCGTAAACATATAGCCTGACCGTAGCCATCGTTAACTTATGGCCTGACCGTAGCTATCGTAAACTTATAGCCTGACCGTAGCCATCGTAAACTTATAGCCTGACCGTAGCCATCGTAAACTTATAGCCTGACCGTAGCCATCGTAAACTTATAGCCTGACCGTAGCCATCGTAAACATATAGCCTGACCGTAGCCATCGTAAACATTTAGCCTGACCGTAGCCATCGTAAACTTATAGCCTGACACCGTAGCCATCGTTAACTCATAGCCTGACCGTAGCCATCGTAAACTTATAGCCTGACACCGTAGCCATCGTTAACTCATAGCCTGACCGTAGCCATCGTAAACTTATAGCCTGACACCGTAGCGATCGTTAACTTATAGCCTGACCGTAGCCATCGTTAACTCATAGCCTGACCGTAGCCATCGTAAACTTATAGTCTGACACCGTAGCCATCGGTAACTCATAGCCTGACCGTAGCCATCGTTAACTCATAGCCTGACCGTAGCCATCGTTAACTCATAGCCTGACCGTAGCCATCGGTAACTTATAGCCTGACCGTAGCCATCGTTAACTTATAGCCTGACACTAAAACCGTAGCCATCGTTAACGCATAGCCTGACCGTAGCTATCGTTAACATATAGCCTGACACTAGAACCCTCTCGGACTTACAGTTTGACGCCATTTAAAAGGTTTTTTGCACCGTCTAGTGAGTTGTTGTTAGTACAGTTCAAGGAAACAAGTGATTCCACTTGTTGAACTATTGAATACAACTCACGATTTGTTTTCTTTTGAGGCCGAAGACTTGTCTTTTGACGTCATTTTTTGGTCAGTGTCAGGCTATAAGTTTACGATAGCTACGGTTAACTCACTCAATCCTAGAAATTTTTGCTACTTTTCAAAATTGGAAAAAATATATTTAAAATGAGCATGTCCATAGATAGTTTTATTCAACTGCCATTAACATGTAAAAACTAAAACCATTATCTTTGATATTACGCCTATAGACACAATGAAGTTGACGTCACTCGGGCCTTTGTTATTGTTTTTTGCCATCCACGTTTATCAGTAATTCACATTTAACTGAATTATCCAGACTATAAAAGTTCATGGTTACACATAGTTTTGTGTGTTTGTCCGTTATACTTCCGGATGGCAATGTTGTGAGCTTCTTAACCAAGCACATTCCATCTATAATTTGTCTCAGAAAAAATGTAATGAATAGGCATGGGGTAAAAGTAACCTGGGTAAACTACGGATATAGTCGTTGTTAGGGTTGAGTGAGTTATCTAGCCTGTTAAAAACAACGATAAGAATTTATTTGTAGGCGTCAATTTATTAGACGAAGACAGACAGAAATATACTGCGGACGTTTCGGAGGAGAGTGTTATACCACTGGACCACTTCACAAAACACCAACAACCATCCTGTCCATAACTAGATCTTCTTCTTCTTCTTCTTCTTCTTCTTCTTCTTCTTCTTCTTCTTCTTCTTCTTCTTCTTCTTCGTCTTCTTCTTCTTCTTCTTCTTCTTCTTCTTCTTCTTCTTCTTCTTCTTCTTCTTCTTCTTCTTCTTCTTCTTCTTCTTCTTCTTCTTCTTCTTCTTCTCTTCTTCTTCTTCTTTCTTCTTCTTCTTCTTCTTCTTCTTCTTCTCTTCTTCTTCTTCTTCTTCTTCTTCTTCTCTCTTCTTTTCTTCTTCCTTCTTCTTCTTCTTCTTCTTCTTCTTTCTTCTTCTTCTTCTTCTTCTTCTTCTTCTTCTTCTTCTTCTTCTTTCAGCTTATCCCGCATGTTGCAGGGTTGCCATAATGAATGCCACATCTCCATACATCTCGGTTCAGAGCATCATCTTCCTCAAGGCCCAGTTCTTTCATATCATCCTTTACCTTACCAACCATCTATCTTTGGCGTCTCTTTTCCTCTTTCCCGCTATTTGTAAGTCCAATATCTTTCCTTCTCTCATACTCTCCTTCTCTCTCTCTCTCTCTCTCTCTCTCTCTCTCTCTCTCTCTCTCTCTCTCGTCTCTTTACATAACTAACAAATAATTAAAATAAATTCCCTTTTTTTTCATCCCTAAGGGGAATTTTTTCTTCAGGATCTAATCCATTGAAGACTGGAATAACCCAGGCGTTAGCCGCAGTGCAGTGTCGGAAAGTGGGCAAAGGCTAGGTGACATGCTTAAGACCGCGCACACAGTGCGACGGGTAGTCGAACTCGGTACCTTTCGGGTACGAACCACAGACCGTATCGCTGAGCCACGCAGTCCCATACCGTGATCCAATAAAACATGTTGAGTTTTTTTTTTTTGGTTTTTTGTTGTTTTGTTTTGTTTTGTTTGGGGGGGGGGGGTCTCCAAAATTTTGTCCAGAAAATCGTCCTTAAAGTTAAGATCGATAGATTTATTAACTCTCTCCTTACCAGCCATTTTTAGGATTTTCCCCAAAACTTCACACCCAACTAACAGAAAAATATATTTTATCACTCAAAAACAATATCAGTAAAAGTTCTTGCCATAAATAATTTCTTTATCAAAACATATTCTACAACACACTGTTCATTTTCTTTAAATCTTTATGATGTACAAAAAAATTTGAATAAAAAAAAATGTTGGTTGTATCGTAACGAATGTGACGATTTTCCTGTATTTGGTACGGAGAGGGTTAACGACCCTTATATAGGGAATGAGATTAGCGGAAGAGTAGCGTTCCTTGATTGGACGTCACCCATAGTCTGTGACGTCACCGGCGGAAAAGTTATTAAAGAGAGAACGTCATGTTGGTTGTTCGCATGCGTCTCTCGTCCTCGCGGCCTAGTACTTAAACAAAGCTCCAGGTTTGTTGTTTTTTCACAAAATATGTAAATGTTGCTGCTCGAGGCTAGAGGAAATAAATAACAACGTGAAATTGAATGTAAGCTTCAATTTAATATACGAAAACAGATTCGGGTTTTTCGCTTTATCAACAAACAGGATTACATTATCTCATTCATCTGTAGTGTTTCATTCATCCTGTTTTTTGATAAAGGGGAAACCCGAAACGTCCATTTTATCTGTTTTCGTAATTAAATCGAAGCTTACAATCAATTTCACATTGTCATTTATTTCACAAAATAAGAGTCATTTTAATCGATCGATATTTGAAGGACGACTTTCTGGCCAAATTTTGAAAGATCTGTTGTTGTTGTTGTTGTTGTTGTTGTTGTTGTTGTTGTTGTTGTTGTTGTTGTTGTTGTTTTGTTGTTGTTCAGAATCGTCGGTCGGTTATCACCAGGCGTGAAATTGGCCCTTATCCAGTCAGATAACCAGGCTATTTTCAAGAGTGTTGACTTCGCGAAGTCCCAGGTTTGAGAGCTTTTCGCCGGTATGAGGGTCATTTAAATCGATCGATATTTGAAGGACAACTTTCTGGCCAAATTTTGATAAATCTGTTGTTGTTGTTGTTGTTGTTGTTTTGTTTTTCCGAGTAGATAACAACACGACAGCATCGTCGGTCGGTTATCACCAAGTATGTATGAAATTAGCCCTTATCCAGATAACCAGGCAATTTTCAAGTTTGTTGACTTCGCGAAGTCCCAGGTTTGAGAGCTTTTCACGGGTATGAGGGTCATTTGAATCGATTGATCGATCGATATTTGAAGGACGATTTTTCTGGCCAAATCTTTAAATACGAATAGAGCAGTATAATTAGGTGCCCCAAACGTAAACAAAGGTCTAGAAGAACATGGCAAACCACATGTTCCTGTCTTGACAGCTCACGTTCCAATGTAAATTATATAAAAAAATAACCTTTAAAATTTGGCTGTTAGGTGGCAAAAGAAACACATATTCATAAATACTCGATCATGCATCAAATAATGTCTCGATATGGATATTTTATGGAACAAAAGGTAAAATTTACCAAAAGTTACAGTCTATCTATTTTTAGACCAGAGCAAATTATTGCGCTGGTATGAACAAAACGAGAATTATTCGGAGCCTGATTTTCAGAATAATTTAGTCTTATATTATTATTTTTGCAACTGTTAGATTTTATGTAAACATATTTTCAATACTGAAAGTGTATTGCCTACAACTCAAACTACAAAATTGGGAGACCTATATTGTGCGTAAATTTTTCCGGTCCCTAACGAAAATCACTCGCAACTTGTTATTGTTTACGTTTGGGGCACCTAATTATACTGCTCTATAATATTATTGTGTCTTTCCAGGACAGGACACGGTAGTTAACTGGTTAAATATCGATGTGTTAAAATCGATATGTCACTAATTGGTTTATTGTGAATTTATCATTTTGTGACGTCGACATTGATAAAGGTCAGGAAACAGCTGATTTAGTGCGTGCTTGTGTGCGTGTTTGTGTGTGTGTTTTGTGTGTGTGTATGTGCATGCGTGTATTCTTGTGTGTATATATATATATATGTGAGTGTTGGTGGGTACTTGTAGGTACGAGAGTGCTCGATAATGTTGGTTAGAGCTAATATAAGTATATATATATATATATATATATATATATATATATATATATATATATATATATATATATATATATATATATATATATGTGTGTGTGTGTGTGTGTGTGTGTGTGTGTGTGTGTCGGTGTGAGTATCGCGTGTACACAAAACTCGTACTAGGGTATCAAGGTGAAGTTGCTCCTTAAACTTGACTTTGAAGTTTTTAAGAAAAAAAAATCTGTTGAAACAACACATGTCTTATGGATAGCTCATACGGTAGAGTCACGCTCTCACCGGCCAGGCGGAGTTGTCGTACCAGTGGGGTCGCGGGTTCAAACCCCCATCACCTCCGTGAAAATGTTTTATTCTCTATTGTGTCTGGCACTTTACTCCTCGCTTCATTTCTTTGTTGATATGGGGGATATGGGTCCCATCCGATAACTCAGTTGGTAAAGCGCTCGCTTCACACACAAATGTACCGAGTTTAATCCCGGTTTTAAGTTGAGATTATTTGTATTTTGTATCTGAATTCCCCCCCCCCCCCACCCCCAACTGTTTCTCCCGGGAGTGTCTGAGTAGTAGCTGGATCTGTTAGATCTGACAGAAAGTACTTTGATTGAGACTATCCAAAGGGTAACAGCCAATTTCTATTGTCTTTTTCGCGTTATAGAAACGGGGATGAACTCCAGTTCCATAGGCCTCGTGGTTCTGAAGGACAAATATTTTTATTTTTTTTTTTTGATTAAACAATTCCCCTTTAAACAAATCCCTTTATTCATCCCTATGGGGGAATTAATTTGTCTTTAGGGACTATTCCCGAAGGAGAATGGAATAACCCAGGCGTTGTAAGTCATCTCGCCCTAGCTCACTTTACTGCGCTGCATTGAGGTTGACGCCTGGGTTATTCCTGTCTTCCCTTGGAATAGACCCTAAAGACAAATTTCCCTATGTAAATGAATAAAGGAAATTTATTCTATTTTATTTTTTATTTATTTATTTAAGTTACTCGTGTATCTATGTGTAAACAAAAAGCTTTATAATTTTGTTTTAGTTTGCCAGTAATTGGATTCAATAGTCTGATGTCATGTCGCCCAGCAACGGCGGCCATCGTGGTTCTAAACAAAGAAAATCTGTACTTTTTATTCTTCATGCTGGCTAGAACTTTTCATATATCTTGTTATCAGAAAGTCAAAGTCAAAACATGATCAGATTAAAATGTTTTTTTTTTTCCTCTGGATACGCTTTTATGCTCGTCGGAGAAATATTTCATAAGGGCGTCTGCCATTGTTCCGATAGTTTAGAGCCAGTTGCTAAGTTACCACGCGTCATTACGAGGGAAGTGACGTCACGACTGTTGAATCGTATTTTGTTTGCTTGTTGGGGAAAAGATAACACTGTAACCCCCAACCATTTTTTGTAAAGAATAAATTACAATGTAATGGAGGTATCATATTATACCTTTCTCATCGTGTCCAAACGGGAATATATCGGGTTGGCCTTGACACCATAGAATAGGGAGTTTAATGAGATCAATGTAACATTTTGGATTTCGTTACTTTTTAAATAATATACAATATATATATTATATATATATATATAATATATATATATATATATATATATATATATATATATTGTGTGTGTGTGTGTGTGTGTGTGTACATATTGAATCGTGTTTGATACAAATATGGTACGGATAGTGCTCGACATGTAGCAATGGAGCGAATTATCGTTTTAATATTTACCACAATGTTGGAGTCAGTCTACATCGATGTTTCAGGCCTTTTAGCCATCGTCAGGACTGTGTGTTACATGAATTTGGTTTGTTGTCTGTTGTTGATACAACCTCCACACCTCAACATTTAGAAACACTAACAAAAAAACATCCACAAAACTCAGCGAACATATTTAGAAATTAAAAGACAACGAACTAGACCACAACATTTCATGGAAAATTTTATCTAGAGCAACAGGATACACACCAACATCAAAACAATGTAGCTTATGCCTGGAAGAGAAATATACTATAATCAAACACTCTCATGAAGCCACACTCAACATGAAAAATGAGATGTACAATACGTGTCCACATCGCCGGAAGTACTTATTAATCAACTACAAACCGGAACCACTTCAACAAACAACAACAGACAACAAACCAAACTCATGTAACACACAGTCCTGACGATGGCTAAAAGGCCTGAAACATCGATGTAGACTGACTCCAACATTGTGGTAAATATTAAAATTATATATATATATATATATATATATATATATATATATATATATATATATATATATATATATATATATATACACGAGTATATCCAGTGGCGTGGCATGCTTACAATATAAGGTGGTGCCAGAATCAGAAGAAAATGACTTACAACATACTATATTTGTAAATACAAAAGAAATTATAAAAATTAAAGAAAAGACTTACTTAAATAAGTAAGAGGCGGTAGATACCATTTCTCAGTTTGGGGGGGGGGTGGGGGGGG
Organism: Berghia stephanieae; assembly: GCF_034508935.2. Lineage (NCBI taxonomy): Eukaryota > Metazoa > Mollusca > Gastropoda > Nudibranchia > Aeolidiidae > Berghia > Berghia stephanieae. The sequence continues at coordinate 20,628,252 of NC_088373.1, read as the reverse complement.
GGGGGGGGGGGGGGTAAAATGCTGTAATCCAGGCACCAAATTCACCAATATAGCCACGGTCCTGAGTATTACAATGTCCTCAATGAAATACAATCAACTTAACCCGAGTCGTGGTTTGTTTGTTTGTTTGTTTTTTTTTTTGGTTTGTTTTGGTTTGGATTGTTTTGCTTTATCAGTTGAATTGTTTAGGGGGAGGGGGGGGGGGGTGAGTTGGGTTTTTAGTTTGTTTGGTTTTTTTTTTTCTTTGGGTTTGTTTGTTGTTTTGTTGTTTGTATTTTTTTTGTCTCCTTTCCTTTGTAATTGCTTTTTGTTTTTGTTTTGTTTTGCTCTGTTTTGTTTTGTTTTTTTTTTCTTGTTGGTTTTGTCTTTGTTTATTTTGATTTTGGTTTCGTTATTTTGTTTTGTTTTTTGTTTGTTTGTTTTTGTTTTTTTTTTGGTCGTTTGTTTTTGTTTTTGTTTTGTTTTTATTTGGTTTTGGTTATATTTTATTTGTTGCTTTTAATCTTTTGTTGTGTTTTTTTTTTTATTATTATTTTTTGTGGTTGTTTTTTTTTTTCTTTTTTGTTTTCTTTGGTTCTTTTTTTTTTGTGTTTATTTGTTTGGTTTTTTTTTTTTTGTTTGTTTTTTGTTTGGTTTTATTTTTTTATGTTTTTGGGTTTTTTTTCTTGGTTGTTGTTTTTTGGAGTTTTCTGTTTGTTTATTTATTTTTTTCTATTTGTTGCTTTTTGTTTACTATAGTATATTAAATTTTAGTATTTAACTCAATCCGATATCGCATCGTTGAGGCGTTGGGTCACATTTTTTTTTAAATCGAGTCGAATGACAATATATGATATGATGTACTTACTTTGTAATCAAATTGATGAAGTCAATAACAGCCAAAACATGGACTTATCCACGTTATCCCATTGCATTGAGTGTATGAATGGGTCTGTGCGTGTATGTATGTATGTATGTCCTGTGTTATTATTATCAAACTACACACTCCCATTGGTCACACACACACACACACACACACACACACACACACACACAATGGCCGTAACGTCTATGTCAGCAATCTTACAAGACAAGATTGACACCATGATTGGCCTGGCTCTTGATTGCTGTAGATTGTGCGGCTAAGTGGTCTAGTGGTATGACACTCACTCGCTTTCGGATCGGAAGGTCCTGGGTTCGAGCGAGCCTTCCTCGGCGCATAGTCGAATCATTGGAGAAAAAAAAATTTTACTCACATTCTCTCATCGTACTCAAGTGTAAAATGAGTACCTGGCCGCTGACAGCGTTGTGTGTCTCTGTCGGAAAAAAATAAAATGTCATAGCGCTTAACAGGCGTCAGTCATGTCTCGTTCTTCATGCTACCTCTTGCTGCTGGTCAGGGATCCCTTGTAAAGCGCTTTGAGCACGTTAAGTGGATAATCCGCTATATAAGAGCTCAATTCTTTTTTTTTTTTAAATGATAGGTTCTTAGTGGCCATCCTAAATTCAGTGAGACGGAGACCTAGAATTTAGGCATGCGTCAGACAGAGCAAGTCGCTCGCCACTCGCCACACGTTATATGTATATTAAATCTAAATCAAATTGAGCTTTTATATAGCGCAATATCCACTAAACGTGCTCAAATCTCTTTACAAGGGGTCCCTGACCAACAGCAACACTTAACATTTAGGACAAGATGTTAGATGATATTGTATTTTTTTTGGGACAGAGACAACGCTGTAAACGGCCAGGTACTCATTTTACACCTGAGTATGGTGAGAGAATGTGAGTAAAGAGCCTTTTCATAGATTCAATTATGTGCCGAGCGACAAGGCTCGAACTCTCAGGACCGACCGATCCGAAAGCGAGTGTCATAGCACAAGACCGCATAGCCGCACATATCATTCGCCGTTTATAGCCAAATGTCCAAACACGGGATCAAAGTCCTTCAGAGACATAAGGCTCATGGAGCCAGACATTATCCTGGATTCTATAGAGAGTATGCGCTTGGCTCAGAAGCTCATAACATTGCCATCCGGAAGTATAACGGATCAACACACAAAACTATGTGTAATCTTGAACGTCTACAGTCTGGTTAATACATTTTAGTGAGAATTACTCATAAAAGTGGATGGCAAAAAGCAATAATAAAGACCCGAGTGACGTCATCTTCGTTCTATCTATAGATAGTATGCGCTTGGCGAAGAAGCTCATAACATTGCTATCCGGAAGTATAACGGACCAACACACAAAACATTGTGTATCCATGAACGTTTATAGATAGTTCAAAGATGACGTCACTTAGGTCTTTGTTATTGTTTTTTGCCATCCGCGTTTATGAGTAATGCTCACTGAACTGTATTAACCTGACTATAAACGTTCATGGATACACACAGTTTTGTGTGTTGGTCCTTTATACTTCCGAATGGCAATGTTATGAGCTTCTTAGCCAAGCGCATACAATCTATAGTCGGGTTAATACAGTTCAGTGAGCATTACTCATAAACGCGGATGGCAAAAAAACACTAACAAAGACCTGAGTGACGTCATCGTCGAACTA
>NC_088373.1:20553213-20623213 GCF_034508935.2 Berghia stephanieae | reverse complement strand
AAGAAGAAGAAGAAAGAAGAAGAAGAAGAAGAGAAGAAGAAGAAGAAGAAGAAAAGAAGAAGAAGAAGAAGAAGAAGAAGAGAAGAAGAAGAAGAAGAAGAAGAAGAAGAAGAAAGGAAGAGAAAGAAGAAGAAGAAGAAGAAGAAGAAGGAAGAAGAAGAAGAAGAAGAAAGAAGAAGAAGAAGAAGAAGAAGAAGAAGAAGAAGAAGAAGAAGAAGAAGAAAGAAGAAGAAGAGAAGAAGAAGAAGAAGAAGAAAGAAAGAAGAAGAAGAAGAAGAAGAAGAAGAAGAAGAAGAAGAAGAAGAAGAAGAAGAAAGAAGAAGAAGAAGAAGAAGAAAGAAGAAGAAAGAAGAAGAAGAAGAAAGAAGAGAAGAGAAGAAAGAAGAAGAAGAAGAAGAAGAAGAAGAAGAAGAAGAAGAAGAAGAAAGAAGAAGAAGAAGAAGAAGAAGAAGAAGAAGAAGAAGAAAGAAGAAGAAGAAGAAGAAGAAGAAGAAGAAGAGAAGAAAGAAGAAAAGAAGAAGAGAAGAAGAAAGAAGAAAGAAGAAGAAGAAGAAAGAAGAAGAAGAAGAAGAAAGAAGAAGAAGAAGAAGAAGAAGAAGAAGAAGAAGAAGAAGAAGAAGAAGAAGAAGAAGAAGAAGAAGAAGAAGAAGAAGAAGAAGAACTTGAACTTTTATATAGCGCCATATTTTTGGGGGGAAAAAAATCAGAGAGAAGAAAAAAACTAGAAACAAACATATCATTTAAACAATCAGCGCCTGCTTCGAATGATCGGTTATCAGGACGTCTGGGGTTCGAATCCCAGTCAAGGCAGGGTGGGGTCTTGGGGGTGGTTTTGTTTAGTTGATCGTTTTTCTTTCTTTTAATTTGTTTGTTTATTTGTTTGTTTTACAAAGAGGGTCCCTGGCCAACAGCAACATTTAACATTTAGGACGGGACATGACGCCTGTTAGGTGATATTACCCATTTTTTTTCGGACAGAGACAACGCTGTTAACGTTTGTTTGTTTTAATTGTATTTTTTTCAGCTTTTCCTGGCACTGTTTCATGCACCCTTTTTCAGATCTTTTCTTTGGTGAAAACTACAAGATACGAGATCAGGTCGGTTTGGGTCAAATCGAACTCTGAATGTATTTATTATTCTCTATCACGCCGTAGTCATCGTCAACTTATAGATAGAATGCGCTTGTCCAAGGAGTTCACAACATTGCCATCAGGAAGTATAACGGACCAACACACAAACTCTGTGTAACCATGAACTTTTATAGTCTGGTTAATACAGTTTAGTGAGAACAACTCACAAACGCGGATGGCAAAAACAATAACAAAGGCCTGAGTGACGTCATCTGCATACTATCTATAGATAGTATGTGCTTGGCTAAGAAGCTCATAACATTGCCATCCGGAAGTATAACGGACCAACACACAAAACTGTGTGTATCCATGAACGTTTATAGTCCGGTTAATACAGTTTAATGAGAATTATTCAAAAGCTCGGATGGCAAAAAAAAAAAAACAATAACAAAGACCTGAGTGACGTCAACTTCACTCTATCTATAGCCTGACACTGACCAAAATATGACGTCAAAAGACAAGTCTTTGCCCACAAAAGAAAACAACTCACTGGACGGCGCAAAAATATAAAAGAATGACATCAAACTATAAGTCCCAGATGGTTCCAGCGTAGCCATCTTTGACTTACAGCCCAACACGGGAACCCTCTAGGACTTATAGTTTGACGTCATTTTTTAGGTTCGTGCACCGTCTAGTGAGTTGTCGTTAGTAGTACTCAAGGAAACAAGTGGTCCCATTGGTTGAACTATTGAATACAACTCACGATTTTGACGTCATTTTTTGGTCAGTGTTAGGCTATAAGTTAACGATGGCTACGACCTGACACTGACCAAAATATGACGTCAAAAGACAAGTCTTTGGCCACGAAAGAAAACAAGTTCTGAGTTGTATTCAGTAGGTAAACCAATGGAATCACTTTTTTTTTCCTTGAGCACTAATAGCGACAACTCACTAGACGGCGCAAAAACATTTTAAAATGACGTCAAACTATACGTCCCAAAGGGTTCTAGTGTAGCCATCGTTAACTTAGCCCGACACTAGAACCCTCTAGGACTTATAGTTTGACGTATTTTTTAGGTTTGTGTAGCGTCTAGTGAGTTGTTGTTAGTAGAGCTCATGGAAACAAGTTATTTCATTGGTTGAACTATTGAATACAACTCACGATTTGTTTTCTTTCATGGCCAAAGACTTGTCTTTTGACGTCATTTTTGTCAGTTAAGATAACGATGGCGACGCGACGGTTCTAATGTCAGGCTATAGATGGTATGCGCTTGGCTAAGACGCTCACAACATTGCCATCCGGAAATATGACGGACCAACATACAAAACTGTGTGTAACCTTGAACGTTTATAGTCAGGTTAATACAGGTTAGTGATAATTACTCATAAACGCGGATGGCAAAAAAAACAACAAAAAAACAATAACAAAGGCCTGAGTGACGTCAACTTCGAACTATCTATAGATAGAATGCGCTTGGCCAAGGAGTTCACAACATTGCCATCCGGAAGTATAACGGACCAACGCACAAACTCTGTGTAACCATGAACTGTTATAGTCTGGTTAATACAGTTTAGTGAGAACAACTCACAAACGCGGATGGCAAAAACAATAACAAAGGCCTGGGTGACGTCAACTTCGAACTATCTATAAGTTAACGATGGCTACAATCACACTGACCTCATTATGTCCTTGGTATGTGTCGTTATATCTCTGATCGGGTCGTTGCTATTTATAGAGCATAGATGACGTAGGATGTTATCGGACGATTCCATTTTGATTCGGGGTAGGTAAGGTTTCCTTCATTCTGCAAATTATTATGACACCCATGAAATCTGGTAAGTACAGGGAAGAATGGACTGATTAAAATTTACTTAGAATTGATAAATAAATTCATAATAGCATTTTTAAATGAGCTTTTATATAGCGCAATATCCACTAAATGTGCTCAAAGCGCTTTACAAGGGGTCCCCGGCCAACAGCAACATTTAACATTTAGAACAGGACATGACGCCTGTTCGGCGATGTTACAATTTTTTTTGGATAGAGACAACGCTGTTAACGGCCAAGTACTCTTTTTACACATGAGTACGATGAGAGAATGTGAGTAAAGAGCCTTCTCCAAGGACTTAATTATGCGCCGAGCGAGGCTCGAACCCAGGACCTTCTGATCCGAAAGCGAGTGTCATACAACTTGACCACATAGCATTAAGTATTCTCGTGGTTTTGCCATTCTCAAGACGCTTCAAAAGCCTTCATCTATGCCTCTGCGCTATCAGACATGTTGTTTTTGTTGTTTTTAAACGTTTTACGGCGCCAAACCTGGGACTTCCACTCGTATTCAGATCGGAAGGTCAAGGGTTCGAGCCGTGCTTACCATAAATTAACTGGTAGATTTTTGACCAATCCAAAAATGGAGTTTGTGATATAACTTCACACTTGCTCGGACAAGGGAAGTGACGTTACGACTGTTGAAGCGTATTGCCATCTCTCTCTCTCTCTCTCTCTCTCTCTCTCTCTCTCTCTCTCTCTCTCTCTCTCTCTCTCTCTCTCTCTCTCTGGCCATTGTTATTGTTTTTATGCCGCCAAATGGGTGACTAGTTATCACACGATTTTCTCGATCATATTATAATAAACGTTTAAGTTTACACAGTTTTCTGTACTGGTTCTATAGATAGAATGCGCTTGGCCAAGGAGTTCACAACATTGCCATCCGGAAGTATAACGGACCAACACACAAACTCTGTGTAACCATGAACTTTTATAGTCTGGTTAATACAGTTTAGTGAGAACAACTCACAAACGCGGATGGCAAAAACAATAACAAAGGCCTGAGTGACGTCATCTGCATACTATCTATTGATAAAGTAGTAGAAGTGTTGATATTTTACTTAGATACATAACACCGATAGTAAAACCTGTGTCGCTTGTATCTTTTACAAATCACTGCCATTGTTTACATTATGATGACTGTCCGAAAGGCGTGGTTATCTAATTGTCTATTGAATTGGATTCAATAGTCTGACGTCACGTCCGCCCAGCAACCAGCAGCTTAGTTCTAAACAAAGAAAATCGGTACTTTTTATTCTTCATGCTGGCTAGAACTTTTTCACATGTCATGTGATCAGAATTTATAAAAGTCAAAACATGATCAGATTTATGATGTTTTTTCTCCTCTGGATATCACTTTTATGCTCTTCAGAGAAAGTATTTCATTAGGGCGTCCGCCATTGTTCCGATAGTTCAGAACCAATTACTATGTTACTATGTGTCATTACGAGGGAAGTGACGTCAGGACTGTTGAAACCTATTGTTAGTGTGTAAAAACCATTGATATAAAACACATTACTGACACGGTGAGTCAGAATTGCCCATTCTTTACTTACCAGTCTTGTTATTCTTTCTTTCTTTCTTTCCGTCTTCTCTTTTTCTCTTTCTTCTTTGTTTTATTTTAGTTTGTTTCGGAATTATTTTTTCTTATCAATTGTGTAGTGATACAGTCATGTGACCAAATGTAAAATTATAATATTTCAAAACTGTCCGATGCTTGTTTTCAAATGATGTTACATTTTTTTTCTTTCCACTTCTCACCAATTATTTCTTTTCCTGCGTCAATAGCGAAGATGTTTTAAAATGAAAAAATTGTTGCTACTTTTATTTATTTTAATGTCATTTGTACGAATTATGCGGCATATTATGAAATGTCTATAATTTTTTTTTAAAAAAACAAGAAAGAAAAACTGTGCTGATTCATGAAATCACATCTTCATAAATTTGTTTCATTCATTAAAAGTTACTAAATCGTATTGCCTCTGTTACTTTATTTTGTACTTTGTTCCTTGCAAATATTGTTGGTACTTCTACATATAAATCAAACAGCACGCTATGCAGCACAATGTTTTTAAAAAGTATTAACTATCGACAACGATGAAACAATCTGTTTGCCTTTTTGAAGTTCCGATGATGTTTTATCCAACATGCGAATACAGATAATGTATTGTTTACGTTTTCCTTCAAATGACCCGGAAATTACTTCCGTTCAATTGAGTGTGTTTGTAGAACGAATGTGTCATTTAATGATAGGGAAAATAATTTGAAATGGGAGGTTAAGACAAAGAAAAATTAAACAATAAAAATAACAGCGACAAAAATAATAATGATAATAATAATAATAATAATAATAATAATAATAATAATAATAATAATAATAAATAATAATAATAATAATAATAATAATAATAATAATAATAACAATAACAATAATAATTTAATAATAATAATAATAATAATAATATAATAATAATAATAATAATAATAATAATAATAATAATAATAATAATAATAATAATATAATAATAATAATAATAATAATAATAATAGTAATAATAGTAATAATAATAATAATAATAATAATAATAATAATAATAATAATAATAATAATAATAATAATAATAATAATAATAATAATAATAATAATATAATAATAATAATATATAATAATAATAATAATAATAATAATAATAATAATAATAATAATAATAATAATAATAATAATAATAATAATAATAATAATAATAATTGTCTCCAAGTTTCCCCGATTTATGGTGTAAGGGAGATAATCACGTAAATACTTTCCATGTAAATCTACCTACATGGATTAACTCCCTCTAACTAAATGACTATTCACTGCTGCTGAACTTCTCATGACTTGGTGTGGTGAACACTTGTCTAAGGAGTACTGTTATATTTTACACATACTTTTAGTTCTGATCATCGAACGCAATAAATATGGGCTTGAATTAACATTGTTGTAGTGTGCAATATTTTTTTGCTTTGGTTTGGGGTCTCTCATGGTGGGCGGAGAGGTCGCATGCTGTTTGGGTGGGGTTCCTGACCTCTCATGATGGACGGACAGGTCGCATGCTGTTTGGGTGGGGTTCCTGACCTCTCATGATGGACGGACAGGTCGCATGCTGTTTGGGTGGGGTTCCTGACCTCTCATGATGGACGGACAGGTCGCATGCTGTTTGGGTGGGGTTCCTGACCTCTCATGATGGGCAGAGAGGTCGCATGCTGTTTGGGTGGGGTTCCTGACCTCTCATGATGGGCGAGAGGTCACTTGCTGTGTCTATCCTCATATTTATTTTCCATTTTCGTCACCACTTCTTATATCTGTCCACAAAGTCTTGAGAAGTTCAGCTGGCAGTTAATAGTAATAGTAGTCATAAAACAATGGGAGTTAATCCATGTATGTAGTTTTACTTTGAAAGTATTTACTTGATTATCTCCCATACACCATAAACCCGGAAAAAGTGGAGATTATTATTATTATTATTATTATTATTATTATTATTATTATTATTATTATTATTATTATTATTATTATTATTATTATTATTATTATTATTATTATTATGTTCTGGATCGAGATTGCTGCTCACAAATTTGATGGCTAAAAATAGCACATCAACATATTTTTGAAATATCCTTTTTTTTTTAAATTTTGATTATAACTTATAGATAGTTCGAAGATGACGTCACTCGGGTCTTTGTTATTGTTTTTTGCCATCCGCGTTTATGAGTAATGCTCACTGAACTGTATTAACCTGACTATAAACGTTCATGGATACACAGTTTTGTGTGTTGGTCCGTTATACTTCCGGATGGCAATGTTATGAGCTTCTTAGCCAAGCGCATACTATCTATAGCCAATTTTTTTTTTTTTTTTTTAAAAAGAAGAAAACCCTATTTCAAGAATTTTGTTTTTTTCAACTCTCGATCAAACATGTGGTACTGGCTGGTCAACGTTGTGTTGCCTTATCATTTAACTCTTAACAATACAAAAGCCAAGCATTGTTAAGAGTGATCAGTAACTGGATGGGTGACGATGATGGCCCAAACTCTGGCAAAGGCGATATTATGTCCTTGAGTTTTTTTTATGTTTTTAAGGGTTTTACAGCGGTTGCAACACATTTAGGTTATATCAACGCTAGTAAAAAGGAAGAAAATGGGACAGTAAAAAGTTCTAGAATTACAATTAAAGCATCCAAGAAAAAGTAAGACAAAGGGGAACTGGGAACAAATAGGGATCAGATGTAGATTCCAAGAGCATACCATCAATGTTCTTAGTTTTAGATCACCAATAAGTCTCATCCGGACACAAGCACGGCCCCCACTAAGAGGAATACACTCAAATGCTTACACTATAAATTAGAACAAATATAATAATACATAACAGATGATTTACAAGGAAAAAAAATGTCATCTCCCAAAACAATAACTATGCTTTCGACTGTTTCCCTCCCAGCCAGGACCCCGACCAGGGCCAGGACAAAGACAGAATGCAAGTTGGAAAACAGATATAGGGGGATAGAAGACACAATACGTACCTCCCTGTCCACTATGGGAGGTAGGAACCCCACCCAGCTGTCCTTGTGTAAATCACACATTACAAATTATGACAGCATTCGATTCCAGTCTGAATAAGTAGAGGACGAAAGGCAGTGTCTGATATAATACGGCTATGGGGAGGCCTTCCGAAAGCTCCTACATCCCCAGTCTTCTTGTTCGAGTAGGGGGTTTGGGAGGGGGAGACTTTTTTTTTTTAAGTTTCCCCCCTCCCAAACCCCCTTCCAGAACATTATTTTAAAAAAAACAAGAATACTTGGGATGTAGGAGCTTTCGGAAGGCCTCCCCCGGCTATGTGGTCTAGTGGTATGACACTCGCTTTCGGGTTGGAAGGTCCTGGGTTTGAGCCTCGCTTGGCGCAAAGTACCTGCCCGTTAACAGCGTTGTCTCTGTCCGAAAAAAAATGTAATATCGCCTAACAGGCTTCATGTCTCATCCTACTTGTTAAGTGTTGCTGTTGGTCATGGACCCCTTGTAAAGTGCTTTGAGCACGTTTAGTGGATATTGCGCTATATAAAAGCTTTTTTTTTAATTTTTGTTATCTGTATAACAAAATTGTAGTATAGATAGTATGCGCTTGGCTAAGAAACTCACAGCATTGCCATCCGGAAGTATAACGGACCAACACACAAAACTATGTGTAACCATGAACTTTTATAGTCTGGATAATACAATTTAGTGAGAATTACTCATAAACGTGGAAACAAAGAGCCGAGTTACGTCAACTTCATTCTATCTATACGACACCGAAGAAGAGCGACTTCCCCTGCCCACTGAGGAAGTTCAAAAGAACCATCCCCCCCCCCCCCCCCCCCCCCCAAGTAATCCAAGAAGAGGAAGAAGAAGAAGATTTGTTTTGTTGTTTTTAAGGGTTTTACGGCGCTTGCAACACATTTATGTTATATCAGCGCCAGTAAAAAGGAAGAAAATGGGATAGTAAAAAGTTCTAGAATTACAATTAAAGCACCCAAGAGAAAGGAAGACAAAGGGGAACTGGGAACAAATAGGGATCAGATGCAGATTCCAAGAGCAAACCATCAATGTACTTAGTTTGAGATCACCTATAAGTCTCATCCGGACACAAGCACAAAACCCAACAAAGAGGAACACACTCAAATGCTTACATTATACATTAAAAATAACAAACATAATAATACAAAACAGAGAGATGATTTACAAGGAAAAAAATATCATCTCCCAAAACAATAACTATGCATTTGACTGTTTCCCTCCCAGCCAAGGAATTCCAGCCAGGGTCAGGACAAAACCAAGTAATCTCACTCCAAGACAACGACAGAAAACAATTGGAAAACGGGTATGGTGGGATAGAAGACACAGCATGTACCTCCCTGCCCGCTATGGGAGGTCTGGATCCCCACCCAGGAAGAAGAAGAAGAAGAAGAAGAAGAAGAAGAAGAAGAAGAAGAAGAAGAAGAAGAAGAAGAAGAAGAAGAAGAAGAAGAAGAAGAAGAAGAAGAAGAAGAAGAAGAAGAAGAAGAAGAAGAAGAAGAAGAAGAAGAAGCCACCACCCAACCAATAGAGGTAACCCAATCCTCATCCACTCCATCCCAAACAAAATCAACTAACTAAATCGTTGTAAAAAGAGACATCATATATATATATATATATATATATACTTTATTATTTTACAGTGAAATCAACATGAAAGAATGCATCAGATAAATATACACATGAAATCAAATGGTCAAAATTGACATCATCAAAAATAAATTACATTTACGTTACATAGAAAGTGTAATGCGACATCATCAATAATATAAGAATCGAGAAAAATATATTTATATTTGTACACAAGATCAATATTTTTGTCTTAATCATAATTATAAGCATAATTGACTGCATTGAGAGGATCATCCTACCCTATAGACAACCTACGAACACTGCATTAGGCATCCTTTCAATACAGAGCTCCGAGCTAGGGTCAAACGCCGCCGAAATTCAACGTCAACCACTAAATTATCTCCCTTTCATTACAGTAGAACCACCAACCACGGTCAGATGTCAACCACTAAATTATCTACCTTTCATTACAGTAGAACCACCAACCACGGTCAGATGTCAACCATTAAATTATCTCCCTTTCATTACAGTAGAACCACCAACCACGGTCAGATGTCAACCACTAAATTATCTCCCTTTCATTTACAGTAGAACCACCAACCACGGTCAGATGTCAACCACTAAATTATCTCCCTTTCATTACAGTAGAACCACCAACCACGGTCAGATGTCAACCACTAAATTATCTCCCTTTCATTTACAGTAGAACCACCAACCACGGTCAGACGCCAACCATTAAATTATCTCCTTTTCATTACAGTAGAACCACCAACTACGGTCAGACGTCAACCACTAAATTATCTCCCTTTAATTACAGTAGAACCCCCAACCACGGTCAGACGCCAAACGTCAACCACTAAATTATCTCCCCTGCAAAACAAAACTCTTACTCTTACTCACGGTCAAACGCGAACGTTCAACCTCATCTCCCCCTTTCAATTCAGAACTCCCAGCCACGGGTCAGACGCCAAACGTCAACCACTAAATTATCTCCCTTTCATTGCAGAACTCCCAGTTAGGGGGTCATACCTCATGACAGCCACTTCTCTTTCTCTGTCAAAGGCAGAGATTTTTATTTTAAAAGTGGAATTGATAAAGGGTGAGAAATACTAAAAGAAAAAGTTTCTGCAACAAACCCGCCCTTACTGATGGATTAGTTTCTATATAATATAGGGAATGAGATTAGCGGAAGAGTAGCGTTCCTTGATTGGACGTCACCTTACAGAGAGAACGCCAACATGGTTTTGCGCATGCGTCTCTCTCGTCCTCGAATTCGGTAAAGTGTCTCAAGCCGCTTTCACCGAAAGCGAGGGACGAGAGACGCATGCGCAAAACGATATTGACGTTCTCTCTCTAATAATAATAACTTCTCCGCCGGTGACGTCCAATCAAGGGGCGCTACTCTTCCGCTAATCTCATTCCCTATACCATGGAATCCGTGGGTAATTGAAGATTTCACAAAACACAACGGCTATTTCGGTCAGTGGATAATTTGCATAATAGAAGTTTCCAACAAATAACAAAGCAACAATGTAATAATCTTCAATTATATCAAATTTCTGTGTTTTTGTGTTTTAAGGGTTTTACGGCGCTTGCAACACATTAAGGTTATATCAGCGCCAGTAAAAAGGAAGAAAATGGGATAGTAAAAAGATTTAGAATTACAAATACAGCACACAAGAAAAAGTAAGACAAAGGGGAATTGAGAACAAATAGGTATCAGATGTAGATTCCAAGAGCATACCATCAATGTACTTAGTCTGATATCACCTATAAGTCTCACCCAGGCACAAGCACAAGATCCAACAAAGAGGAATACACTCAAATGCTTACATTTCATTATACATTAAAAATAACAAATTTAATAACACATAACAAAGAGATGATTTACAAGGAAAAAAAATATCATCTCCCAAAACAATAACTATGCATTTGATTGTTTCCCTCTCATCCAGGACTCCGGCCAGGGCCAGGACAAAACCAAGTAATCTCATGCCAAGACAAAGACAGAAAGCATGTTGGAAAACAGACATAAGGGGATAGAAGACACAGTCTGAAATGTCATCTCACGCAACTTTGCTGATTACAGGAGCACTATATAACTCTTGAAAAAAAAAATAATGATGATAATAACAATAATAATAATAATAAGAAGAAGAAGAAGAAGAAGAAGAAGAAAGGAGGAGGAGGAGGAGGAGGAGGAGGAGGAGGAGGAGGAGGAGGAGGAGGAGGAGGAGGGGGAGGAGGAGGAGGAGGAGGGGGAGGAGGAGGAGGAGAGGAGGAGGAGGAGGAAGAGAAGAAGAAGAAGAAGAAGAAGAAAGAAGAAGAAGAAGAAGAAGAAGAAGAAGAAGAAGAAGAGAGAAGAAGAAGAAGAAGAAGAAGAAGAAGAAGAAGAAGAAGAAAGAAGAAGAAAAGAAGAAGAAGAAGAGAAGAAGAAGAAGAAGAAGAAGAAGAAGAAGAAGAAGAAGAAGAAGAAGAAGAAGAAGAAGAAGAAGAAGAAGAAGAAGAAGAAGAAGAAGAAGAAGAAGAAGAAGAAGAAGAGAAGAAGAAGAAGAGAAGAAGAGAAGAAGAAGAAGAAGAAGAAGAAGAAGAAGAAGAAGAAGAAGAAGAAGAAGAAGAAGAAGAAGAAGAAGAAGAAAAGAAGAAGAAGAAGAAGAAGAAGAAGAAGAGAAGAAGAAAGAAGAAGAAGAGAGAAGAAAAGAAGAAGAAGAAGAAGAAGAAGAAGAAAAGAAGAAAAGAAGAAGAAAAGAAGAAGAGATAATATTATTATTATTATTATTATTATTATTAATTATTATTATTATTATTATTATTATTATTATTATTATTATTATTATTATTATTATTATTATTATTATTATTACCATTATTATCATCATCATCATTATTATTATTATATTTTTTAAAAATTAATATCATTATAAGATCCCTTCTGAGAGCTAGCTCTGTTTCTTTTCAAACATTGATGGAAATTATCATAAATTAATATTATGCGTATACAACACCAGTTGAATTTTATATTTTTTTTTGAAAAACAAACAACAAAAAATTAATTAAACAACCCCGATAACACTGGAAAAAACTAACCCTTGCACAAAATTATTTTCAAAAACATATAAGTTTTAAAGAGGTTAAAGAAAAAGAAAAAAGAAAAAGAAAAGAAAACTGGCGTTAACAGAATGCAAGTGCAAAACCCACTAAACGTGCTCTGAGTGAGCACTTCACAAGAAAGTCGGTCCCCAGCTTAAAAGTAAAACTTAATGTGTAGTTTTGGAGGGAGACATGCGTGTCAGGCACTATTACAATTTTATTTTTTATATTTTTTTTTCGACAACACTTCTACCCGGTCCAAAGGCGAGCACAATACCACAAGACCACATAACCCCACATTTAATACATCCACAATAGACAATGGATGATGAAACTTTATTTATTTTTTTAAAAGTTTGATTACTATATTGATATGATTAAAATTGACCCCTTCTGATGAGGACAAAAATACTATAAATCTGATCATGTTTTGACTTTTATACATTCTGATCACATGCACATGACACGTGAAAAAGTTCTAGCCAGCATCAAGAATAAAAAAGACCAAAGCTGCTGGTTGCTGGGCGGAAGTGACATCAGACTATTGAATCCTATTCAATTAAGTTTCAATTCATTAATTAAAATGAATGACCATACAATTAAAATTAATGACCATGAATGTCTTCTTGCAAATATTTGTCGAGGCAGTTTTATAATCTTATTACAGTGAATGAAACAAGGTAAACGATTAAAGATTAAGTCTTGGAGAGCAATACCATTTTATACAATATCATAATATATGGACTAGTTGACTAGTTCAGTACTAACATCAACAGTACTAACATCAACGTCTCTGTGACGAAAGGTTATGTTATCTTAAGTTAACAATGACTGACGGCATTATCCCATTAGATGATAATGTTGACGACGACGATGATGATAATATCTCATATAATGATAATGTTGACGACGACGATGGCGACAATATCGCATAAGATGATAATATTGACGACGACATCACCTAACATACAATCAATCCAGATTAAGAGATAAATGCTGCACCACCAAACTGACTAGACCACCAACTAAGTATAAGTGGGAGATTGTGAGGTTACCCTTTCAAAGACTTCTAAACATCTCAAAAAGTAGAAGCCTATCATTATATTATCATTTAACTCAATTAAAACTTGCTGACAAGTGAACTTTGGTACAATTCAATCACTCGAGGGGGCAGAGGGGACATAGACTCCTTGAAACTGGGGGGGGGGGGGGGGGGGGGGGGGGAGAAGTTACCAGGCTTCTCCACCAGTAAGAGGAGACACTGGGTGGCAGCAAATCGGCTCCCGTTGAGAACCTGCCTAACAACAGCAAAATCGCTTCATCAGTTGGGACTTTCCACCTGTCCAATATGTACCCTTTACGTTGTGGTAATGAGCCCCAAACTGCAGAGCATCTAGTTGAATGGTGTGTTGAGACGAAGCTTCCGGGTGAGTTTGCGACGGGACGGCGCATGAGTACGGTAAAGAATTTGCTGATTGGGTCGATGATCGTCATAATATAGTAGTGTGAGCCCCATTAGAAGCTGCTAGTACAGGAACAATCATATCCTATCAAATTCAAATTTGTAATTTGTAAAGCTTAAGTTTCATTAGCGATTATGAAATTTTGGGAGTGAACTAAATATTGCTCAAATAGCTAGGTTATGATTAGTCAGTGGTGATAGTTTTCCTCGGATCTGCGGAAATCCACAGTTTTGGTATCAAAGGAGGAATTTCCTCCTTAAAAAAAAAATACATTTCCCCCAATAAAAAATACTGACAGTGACAAACTTGGAGTGTGGTGGAACAAATAGGTGTAGTTTTTCAATCTGACAGTGACAAACTTGGAGTGTGGTGGAACAAATAGGTGTAGTTTTTCAATCTGACAGTGACAAACTTGGAGTGTGGTGGAACAAATAGGTGTAGTTTCCCAATCTGACAGTGACAAACTTGGAGTGTGGTGGAACAAATAGGTGTAGTTTCCCAACCTGACAGTGACAAACTTGGAGTGTGGTGGAACAAATAGGTGTAGTTTCCCAATCTGACAGTGACAAACTTGGAGTGTGGTGGAACAAATAGGTGTAGTTTCCCAATCTCCAGAAGTTATCTAGAGTATGTTGTTGTTTTTTGTGTTTAAGGGTTTTACGGCGCTTGCAACACATTTAGGTTATATCAGCGCCAGTAAATAGGAAGAAAATGGGAAAGTAAAAAGTTATAGAATTACAATTACAGCACCCAAGAAAAAGTAAGACATAGATGAACTGGGAACAAATAGGGATCAGATGTAGATTCCAAGAGCATACCACCAATTTACTTATTTTGAGATCACCTAAAAGTCTCATCCAGACACAAGCACAGGTCCCAACTAAGAGGAATACACTCAAATGTTTACCAATCATATAATATAATATGTAAACTAAACATAATACAATGCATAACAGAGAGATGTTTTGTTTTGTTTGTTTTTAACGGTTTTACGGCGCTTGCAACACATTTAGGTTATATCAGCGCCAGTAAAAAGGAAGAAAATGTGACAGTAAAAAGTTCTAGAATTACAATTAAAGCACCCAAGAAAAAGTAAGACATAGGGGAACTGGGAACAAATAGGGATCAGATGTAGATTCCAAGAGCATACTACCAATGCACCCAGTTTGAGATCACCTATAAGTCCAATCCAGACACAAGCACAAAATCCAACAAAGAGGAATACACTCAAATGCCTACGTTATACATTAAAATAACAATAATACATTACAGAGAGATGATTTACAAGGAAAAAAAATATCATCTCCCAAAACAATAACTATGCATTTGACTGTTTCCCTTCCATCCAGGACTCGGGCCAGGGCCAGGAAAAAACCAAGTAATCTCATGTCAAGACAAAGACAGAAAGCAAGTTGGAAAACAGATATAAGGGGATAGAAGACACGGTAAGTACCCCCTGCCCACTATGGGAGGTCAGGATCCCCACCCAGAACAGAGAGATGATTTACAAGGAAAAAAAATATCATCTCCCAAAACTATAACTATACATTCGACTGTTTCCCTCCCAGCCAAGGAGCTCCGGCAAGGATCAGGACAAAACTAAGATCTCATTCCAAGACAATGACAGGAAACAATTGGGAAACGGGTATGGGGGGATAGAAGACACAGCATGTACCTCCCTGCCCACTATGGGAGGTCAGGATCCCCACCCAGTATCTAGAGTATCAACGATAGTCTATCATCTCAATTGCTCTAACAAGGTACAGAAAACTGATTTTTCAAACCCAACAATGCTCAATTTAGTCACTTTTGCTTAAAAGAGTTTGCAATTCTGAGCATTTTGATACCAATATCGTACATGTATCTCAATTTTTAAGGAAGATATTGTCATTTGAAAATTTGACAATTTCGTCGTCGCGACACCCTGCTTCAACACCCAACTTCGGGACTTCGTATAAAAAAAAGTATCGGGCTCACAATGACAAAATTTCAACTGCTTAGAGTCTCATAGATATTAAACAACTCCAATTTTTTTCAGAACTCTAGCTCTTTATTTAATTACATTTTAAGCGCCACGAAAACGCAAAAAATGCATATTTCCCATAAATCGCCAAGGGAGACAAAAAATGTGTCCGTCGAGGCAGCCTCTGGTCGGCACGCCATTTTGCTCTCACTGACTTGGCTGTGCAACTCGTGTTTATTTACCAAAGTTAAATGCTGGGCGAATGCGGGCGATACTTATAATCGGTACGGCATTTCCATATTTTAAGAGAAAAATGGATGAGCTTTCCAGTAATGTAAAAATAGTCTGCTGAAATTTTGTGGAAATGAGTTTAATCTTCCTTTTTTTGAGAAATTTTAAAAATAAAATCGCTTCCCCTAAATAAACCAACAGTTATTTGGTATCGATCGAAATGTCAAGATCTTGTGCACATTTTAAACCAATTACTGATCCGATACCACCCATGGCCCGAATTCGCCAAGCTCTTCAAGATGACCGATCGCGAAAAGTTCGTTTTTTCCATCAGCGGGCGAGCCGATTAGTGACTTGTTTCAAAACCCACTTAAATTATCTTCAAAAAAAGCAGATAAATCATTTAGACGCCATTTTAAAGGGATTTGAATAAGCTTTCGATTGATATAAATTTTATCCTTGTCATTTTGATATTTAATGGAATACAACGAAGTAAAATTTATGTAAAACACATCGAAAATTGTCCGCCAGAGCGCATTAGCGGCAGTTTGCCGTACCTACTCTAACAGTGGGGGATAGCCCAGTAAACACAGGGTTTTAAAAGCAATCGATAGTCTATCATCTCAATTGCTCTAACAGTGGGGATAGCCCAGTAAACACGGGGTTTTAAAGGCAATCGATAGTCTATCATCTCAATTGCTCTAACAGTGGGGGATAGCCCAGTAAACACGGGGTTTTAAAGGCAATCGATAGTCTATCATCTCAATTGCTCTAACAGTGGGGGATAGCCCAGTAAACACGGGGTATTAAAGGCAATCGATAGTCTATCATCTCAATTGCTCTAACAGTGGGGGATAGCCCAGTAAACACGGGGTTTTAAAGGCAATCGATAGTCTATCATATCAATTGCTCTAACAGTGGGGGATAGCCCAGTAAACACGGGGTTTTAAAGGCAATCGATAGTCTATCATCTCAATTGCTCTAACAGTGGGGGATAGCCCAGTAAACACGGCGTTTTAAAGGCAATCCTTGACAATTCTTCCTCCTTTCCTTCTTTTAGGTCACCATCAGCACTGATTAGGACGGGGATTTTGGATAAATAGACAGAGGACTATCGCTGTATATAAACAATATTCATAGAATCTCAGGTTCGTCATATCACTCGTTTAAACAATATGATTTTGGGAGAGGGGGGGGGGGGGGGATCAAGGAAAAAAAAGACGGCCACATCATCAGACCTGTACTCCGAAAAATTTGTAGAAATACGAATTTTTGGCTCTATCTACAGAACTGCACTCTCCTCAATAAATCTTGTTGAAAAGGAAAATTTAGTTCCTTAGATCCTCTATTCAGGACTATAAAGCATTTGTGGATCATAGTGATGGCAAATTATTGATTTGTAAAGCTATTATTTCGAGTGACTTTTTTTTCTTCATTTTTTTCCCTTGGAAACTACGACTTTTAAAAATTTGAAGTTGGCAGCTCTACACATCATGGCCAACCCATGAAATGAACACCCAAGGCACAACAAAATCCCTGCATGATGAGCCGATTGATAATATCCAGACCTGCCAACACGACTACGAAAAAAACATTTCGTAAAACTCTGAATTTTCGGCTCCAAACTGACAATTAATTAAATTATATACAAATCTTTAACTCACTCAATCCTAGAGATTTTTGCTACTTTTCAAAATTGGAAAAAATGTATTAAAAATGAGCATGTACATAGATAGTTTTATTAAACTACCATTCTGCCATTGTTTTTAAAAATACAGTTTATGCAATGTTAACCAAATAGCACATGTCACATACTGTGTTCTTTAATAAAACAGCAGCATTAACATGTAAAAACTAAAAACATTAGCTTTGATACTACGCCTATAATTTGTCTCATAAAAATGTAATAATAAATAGGCATGGGGTAAAAGTAACCCGGGTAAACAACGGATATAGTCGGTGTCAGGATTGAGTGAGTTAATTCCATAAATCTCTTGAAAACGAAGTTTTGTTGTCTGGGGTTTTAGTTTTAACTCTTTCCTTACCGGCCATTTTCCGGAATTTTCCCCAAAACTTCACACCCAACCTATACAAAAATAAATTTAGTTCACTCAAATACAAAATCTGGTAGTTCTTGCTATACATACGTTTTTTCCTCCTAAACGAGCTCTTCAACACAATGTTAATATACCTTAACTAAAGCAAACATTTTTGTTCAAATATTATGATGTACAAAAAAAATCAGAATGAGAAAAATGTTGGCTGCATCGTAACAAATGTGACGATTTTACTATGGGTGGTATGGAGGGGGTTAAAGCATTAATTGAAAGAATTAAGGACAAATTGGTCATTTTAAAAAGTAGTTATAATAATGTCTACTATGTTAATACCCCTGAAAAAAACTACCAAAATTATTTTCAATTCCAAATAGGCAGTTTCAAAATTAGTCATAATATACGTCAATGAAAAGTAGAGATTAGGGAGGGAATTAGACATGTGGGGTGGGTGGGTAGGTGGGTGTGTGTGTGTGTGTGTTGGGGGTGTGGAGAAGAGGGCGTTTCAACACCTTTTGCATGATGGAATGACCAAGCAATCAACAAGAACAAATGTTACATCACACACACACACACATTCTGTCATCTTGAGACAAAGCGTTGCATATCGGGGGGGGGGGGGAAACAAAAATCAAACATATATTTTACAGGAGAGCCCCCCCCCCCCCCCCCCCAAAAAAAAACCCTGTATGCTCCTATATCTTCTAATCTATCAAGTCGTATATCTTATAATCTTTTTTTGTTTTTTTTTTTTGTAAAAAAAAACATTTATTTATTGAAATAATGTGTTAAAACATTGAATCATGAAGCCCAGATGCATGCGAGATGCGTGTGTTCTGTTCAAGAATGTGACAAATGTTACCGACCCATTTTGACTTAAGTACCGATATCTTTGACCTATGATGGCAGCATTGTCGTCGTCATCATCAGGCTGTTCCAGTTTCAATCTCTGTCTTACCATACCTTAATTGTCTCTTTCTTTCCCTGTGATCTTCGCATCTACTTTACTCAGTAAATCATCGCATAAACTTGATCCATGTTTCATGTTTTTGATTATAAATTCAATGTTCAACATTGATATCGCTCCGGAATAATATAATACCGTTTTGGGACAACTGGTCACGAATGACCAAATGACATCTTTGAATGGCTGAATAAGTAGTAAGCAGAAATCTGGAACGCCTGGCCTACCTGTATGTGTGCATGTGTGGGTGTGTGTGTGTGGGGGGAGGGGGGGGGTGTTATACATATTTACACATATTAATGGGATTTCATATTATAAGGCAAATGATTTAAACATGGTTTATGTGCATAAAAAAACATCTTGGATGGAAGAATGGATGGTTGGATGCATAGGCAAAATGGGTATGATGGATGGATGGGTGGATGGATGGATGGATGGATGGATGGTTGGATGCATAGGCAAAATGCGTCTGAAGGATGGCTGGGTGGTTAGATGGATGGATGGATGGATGGATGGATGGATGGATGGATGGATGGATGGATGGATGGATGGATGGATGGATGGATGGATGGAAAGGCAAAATGGGTTTAAATGAACTAATGAATGGATGGATAGATGGATGAATGGATTGCTGGATGAGTGGATGGATGGATGGATGGATGGATGGGTGGATGGGTGGATGGATGGATGGATGGGTAAGTAAATGGAAAGATGAAGAAAAAAAAAGAAAGATGAGGATGAGGTGACCATGATGTGGTTGGTGAGTGGATGGTAACAAATTGGTGTATTATGTACAATCATAACATTATTACAGGGGTGATGATGATGATGATGATGATGATGATGATGATGATGATGATGATGATAATGATGATATCGATGATAGTGTAGATAATGATGTCAAATACTTCAATGACTATGGCAATGATCGCGGTATTGATGATTATGAACATGGTCATTTTTTTAAAAGGGATTGTTAAATACTGAACACTGTCTATAATTAAACAAAATAATACTTTGAATCTTCTTTGCACGAAATATATCATTATGTCATTGGTTGAATACATGGTTTCATCCCCAAAATGTTTTGTCAGATGTACATACAAATGGCATCAGTTCTTATGCAGACCTGCCAACCCTTCACATTCCAAAAGTGGAATCAGAACACCTGAAAATAGGAATTTGAGACAACAACAAAAAATAGGAATTTCACCTTTTTCAACAACACAACCCCCCCCCCCCCCCCCCCCCCCCCCATCTCTTTGCTCTTTTTTTCTTCTTACCATTATCATCATTTTTTAGAAAATTGGAATTTTAGAGACAATGGCAGAGAATAGTACAGAAAGGAAGAGTGAAAATAGGAATGATTCCGCCAAAAGTGGAAGGGTTGGCAGGTAAGCTCATCTATCATCTATTTAGCTTTGTGTGATAATTTTTATTATTTACATACACAAGTAGATTTTAACCTCTCAACTACTCACCCAATACAAGCCTTCTAAGATAATGAAAAAGTGTGGAACCCAAGACAAAATTCATAACAATCAACGTGCGGCTATGTGGTCTAGTGGTATGACACTCACTTTCGAATCGGAAGGTCCTGGGTTCGAGCCTCGCTCGACGCATAGTTGAGTCCTTGTGTAAAATGAGTACCTGGTCGTTAACAGCGTTGTCTCTGTCCGAAAAAAAATTGTATAATCGCCTAACAGGAGTCAGGTCTCGTTCTTTACATTACGTGTTGCTGTTGGTCAGGGACCCTTTGTAAAGCGCTTTGAGCATGTTTAGTGGATATTGCGCTGCTATATAGAAGCTCCATCTTAAAGGGTAAAATTCCAGTCACAACACTAAACTATTAAAAAAAAAAATGATACATACAACTTTTTATACATAAAATAAACTTTGCTGTTGTTGCAGCCACCATTAGGAGTGGCCATCCACTGAACTATCATGGGTGTGGAACTGAGAGGTAAAAAAAAAAAAGTATTCTGACACTGCGACCAAATTGCTGTAAAATCAAAATCCGTAATATTTCTTCTATTTCAGTAAGTCTGTAAATTGACATTAAATTTCCTTATATGATTTCTTCTAGTTCAGTAAGTCTGTAAATTGACATTAAATTTCCTTATATGATTTCTTCTAGTTCAGTAAGCCTGTAAATTGTCATTAAATTTCCTTATATGATTTCTTCTAGTTCAGTAAGTCTGTACTTGACATTAAATTTCCTTATATGATTTCTTCTAGTTCAGTAAGTCTGTAAATTGACATTAAATTTCCTTATATGATTTCTTCTAGTTCAGTAAGCCTGTAAATTGTCATTAAATTTCCTTACATGATTTCTTCTAGTTCAGTAAGTCTGTAAATTATCATTAACAATTACGGATGATCCATTACAGGAGGCAGGTTTTGTATATCTCACTATGCACATGGCCTCAGCATCTAAGGGACAACATTACAACCGTCTGTCCCCAACAATTTTGAAAATCCGATTCTATAATAATGCATTCTGATCACACTATAAACTCCCTATAACTATAAACAATTTCTTTTCTTTTTTTTTTTTTTTAAATTTCAAACTTAGCTGATTCACATTCTAACATTCTAACAAAACAAAACAAGGATGTTTTTGGATGGCCGATACAGATAGTGAAACTACTAAAGAGTGGATAGTAATCTTCATCGTATGATATTTCATGTACTTTCTTGAAGGCGTCTGGATTTGTTTGTTTGTTTTTAAGAGTTTTACGGCGCTTGCAACAAATTAAGGTCATATCAGCGACGGCAAAAAGGAAGAAAATGGGATAGTAAAAAGTTCTAGAATTATAATCAAAGCACACAAGAAAAGGTAAGACAAAGGGGAACTGGGAACAAATAGGGATCAGATGTAGATTCCAAGAACATACCATCAATGTACTTAGTTTGAGATCACCAATAAGTCTCATCTGGACACAAGCACGGTCCCCATTAAGAGGAATACACTCAAATGCTTACATTATAAATTCAAATTAACAATTATAATAATATATAACAGAGAGATGATTTACAAGGAAAAAAATATCATCTCCCAAAACAATAACTATACATTCGACTGTTTCCCTCCCAGCCAAGGAACTCCGCCCAGGGTCAGGAAAAAAAACCAAGTAATCCCATTCCACGACAAAGACAGAAAGCTTGTTGGATAACAGATATAAGGAGATAGAAGACACAGTATGTACCTCCCTGCCC
Organism: Berghia stephanieae; assembly: GCF_034508935.2. NCBI lineage: Eukaryota > Metazoa > Mollusca > Gastropoda > Nudibranchia > Aeolidiidae > Berghia > Berghia stephanieae. The sequence goes on along the minus strand of NC_088373.1, from coordinate 20,601,172 downwards.
GCTATGGGAGGTGTCTGGATTTTCCTTCCATGCTAAAACTATACCCAGAAACAGAAGCAGACAAGTTTTCTTTTAAAATTTGGTTTACAACAGTCTGAGGAACTCGAAGTAGTGACTCCGTTTGAAAGACGAGAATTCACAATGTATCAAACACCGGACTAGGAAGATTGTCAAATTCAGTCAAGCAGTCTTCAACAGCAGCAGCAGCAGCTGTGGCGTTTTAGTTGAGATATTTCCGGCATTTCTTCGACTCGCAGTGGCAAGGAATCTTGACCTCCTCTATGGGGAATTTGTAATCGTAGGTCAGTTCTTCTCCTCTCTTGATTCTAGTAAGGTATAATGGAGATGAAAACAGGAATAAACCTAAGTATTAATCAAAGCATGGATAAAAAGAACAACAACTCCATTATCTTCATTGTCATCCATCATCATCATCGTCATCACCATTTTTATCATCATCATTATTGCCCTCATTATTATTATTATTATTGTTATTATTATTCTAATTATTATTATCATTATTACCATTATTATTATCATTATTATTATTATTATTATTATTATTATTATTATTATTATTATTATTATTATTATTATCATTATTATTATCATCATCATCATCATCATTATTATCATTCTTGTTGTTCTAATTATCATTATTAGTATTATTTTTCTTTTTTTTTTTTTTCTTTGTTTAATTCATTTGAAAATTACACTTACTATTATTATCATTATTATTTTACTTTTATTATCATTGTCACCATTTTTATCATCATCATTATTTAAAGAATCCTTTTATCAAATGATTATTACTTATTTTAAATAATAATTTAAATATTAAATAAATAAATTCAATAGAGAACTCACGGCCTCATGGCAAAGATCACAATGTGTTTTTTCCCATCAACTTGGATCACCTTGGAGAAACAGTTGGGCTGGAGAAGAGAAGATTGATTGAAACCGTGTATTTTAAAAATAAAAAAAATTCCCTTTATTCTAATCCCCATGGGGAAATTTTTTCTTTAGGGTCTATTTATTCCAAGGGAAGACTGGAAATAACCCAGGCATCAGCCGCAGTGCAATGCTGTAAAGTGAGTATAATATATTTATATACCTTGATGAGTTGAAAATAAGAACGATTGAAGATTGATTAGTTCAGACCTGCCAACCCTTCACATTCCCCAAAAGTGGAATCAGAATGCCTGAAAATAAGAATTTGAGACAAAAAATAGGAATTTCAACCCCCCCCCCCCCCCCCCCCCCCCCCCCCCCCCCCATCTTTGCTCTTTTAAAAAAAAAAAAATTCTTACCGTTATCATCATTTTTGAAAATCGGAATTTTAGAGATAAAGGCGGAATAATACAAAAAGGAAGAGTGAAAATAGGAAGGATTCTGCCAAAAGCGGAAGGGTTGGCAGGTATGATTAGTTCCATGTCATAATTTATTCTTCTTTCTTGTTTTACATGATGGATGGATGACCAACAACGACCATGTCAAAAGTGAAAGTAAAGAGTTAACCCGGAAATCAACTAACAATCATAACAATAACCTGTTGTGATTCATTACAGTAAGCTAGAGTGAGGTGACTTGCTCAAGGCCACACAGCGCGGCGGCGGGTGATCGAACTCGGTACCTTTCAAGTACAAAGCAAAGCGAGTACCACTGAGCCAAGCTTTATCCCATAAATATAGCTTGACTGCAATTGGGGGGGGGGGGGGAATAGCTCAGTTGCTAGAGCACTGGCTTTGCACGCATGGGGACTGAGATCAATACCGGGTGAAGTCAAATATTACTTCTTTTTTTTTTTTACCTCCCCTGTCCATCACGCAGTGATTTTGGAAAGCCAGGTCTGGTAGATCTGGTGGAAAGTTACTTTGCTATAGACCATACCTGCCTACTTGAAAATTTCAAATTCAGTAAGAAATACAAAATTCATCAGTAATTAATGGTCAAATTTCAGTAATACTAAATCAAACAAAAATAATGATAGAATAGATACACCCTTTTATATATGTAAAATATACTTACCATGTTATATAGGCTTACTACTTATGCGGGTCAAGCCTCAATCAAGTCCATTTTCCACAGCATGGCAAAATATTCATAAGAAATCAAGTCCAGTGAACAAGTAAAAACTATGACCATTTGTATCAGTAATATTTCTTCTATTTCTGTAAGTCCGTAATTGTCCTTACACTTCCCTAACAATTACGGATGGTCTCCGTAATAATAGGCAGGTATGCTACAGACTAGAATCCTATTCACTCTGGGTGCTGCATTCACTCACTTCACACAAATAGAACAAAACCGATCCAAGTTGAAGTTTTAAAAAAAAAAAGACTTTTTTTTTTTTTGGGACCCCCATGCTCACCCAGGAGTGATTGGATGAAAGGGTTTGTTAGATCTTTTGAATAATATGTATGTATGTATGTATGTATGTATGTATATATATATATATATATATATATATATATATATATATATATATATATATATATATATATATATATATATATATATATATATATATATATATATATATATATATATATATATATATATATATATATATATATATATATGCATGTCTCATGCAGACAGAAATTTGTTTTTGTTTTTGTTTTTAAGGGTTTTACGGCGCTTGCAACACATGAAGGTCATATCAGCGCCAGTAAAAAGGAAGAAAATGGGATAGTAAAAAATTTTAGAATTACAATTAAAGCATCCAAGAATAAGGGAGTCAAAGGAGAATTGGTTCAAATAGACAACAGTTGTAGATTCCAAGAGCACACTATCAGTGCAATTAGTTTGAGATCACCTAAAAGTCTCATCCAGACACAAGCACAGGTCCCAACTAAGAGGAATACACTCAAATGTTACAAATCATATATAATACATAAACAAAACATAATACAGTGTATAACAGAGAGATGATTTACAAGGGAAAAAATATCATCTCCCAAAACTAACTACACATTTGACTGTTTCCCTCCCAGCCAGGGCCAGGACAAAACCAAGTAAACTCATTCCGAGACAAAGACAGAAAGTATGTTGGAAAGCAGGCATAGGGGGATAGAAGACACAGTATGTACCCCCCTGCCCACAATGGGAGGTCAGAAACTCCACCCAGACATAGAAACAAACACCTATTATGTAGTTACAAACCTCCATAAACAACGAATCTAGAAAAAATACGAAAAACAAGACAATCTACTCCCACTTCCACTTCCACATTGCATGCAACTTCAAACCACCATAATAGTCTCGACACCAAAACATCACAGGAAGTATGAAGCAACACACAATCATAAACAACAATAACGATTACACACACTTCCCGTGGATTGTCCTAGTGACATGAAACAGTACTGTAGAAGTTAAACAACAAGTATATATATATATATATATATATATATATATATATATATATATATATATATATTATATATATATATATATATATATATATATATATATATATATATATATATATATATATATATATATATATATATATATATATATATAACACAAAATTGGCAACCTTACAGTATAACCAAGGGACAACGACCTACCTCACAAGAATGGTTAATAAACCTAGCAGCACTGCCATGCATGGTAGCATCGACCACTTCATCGTCATCGATACGGAACATGTAACATCCGATGCCCTGGGGATGGAAATGCCACAAGAATTCATCAAGAAAAATGATCAAGTTAGCACAAATTTATCACGATATTTTACTGTAAAAAATAATAAACAAAAATGAATATAACAGCTTCAAAAAAAGGAAATAAAGAACAAAAACCCAAACAAGGGAAATATATTTTTTTTTACAACAGAGAGGACCTATAAAATTTCTCTGTCGTCTATCTGGAATTTAGTGTAATGTATTTATGTCTTTAATGTGTTTTTGTTGTTGACTGAAGAAGGGTTTTGAGCCCGAAATGTTCAGTGTTTGGTATTTTTATTCTATTTTAAAGCTGTTATATTTATTTTTGTTTATTATTTTTTTACAGTCCACAGCTTCTAGCAGCCTAGTATTACGATTTGACTGTAATGTTTTTTAGTAAGCCTCGAATATTGTTGAAACATTAAAAAACTCTTGTCTTTCACAAGCTAAAAAAAATTTTTAAATAACATTAGACTTGTATCAATGTCATAATTTGTTTTCTGGCACTCCAGCATTGAGAGGGTGGCTGGGTCTAAAATTACACCTGTCAAAAGACCCCATTGTGAACTAGTTTTCGATAAGAAGGTAACAAGCAAGTATTATTATTATTATTATTATTATTATTATTATTATTATTATTATTATTATTATTATTATTATTATTATTATTATTATTATTATTATTATATTATTATTATTATTATTATTATTATTATTATTATTATTATTATTATTATTATTATTATTATTATTATTATTATTATTATTATTATTATTATTACTATCATTATTATTATTATTATCATCCTTGTTATTATCATAATCATCATTATTATCATTATTACCATGATTATCATCATCATTATTTCCTGATTCTTTGCCTCACAGACAAAGTCTTATATTTGAGAAGAATCTATAAAATGAAGTTGTAGTTCAACAACAATATCTGGCATTTTTGATTTGCTTTGCTTGTTTTTTTTGTTGTTGACAATCTCACTCACCTTGCTTTCATAGTATTTCTCTCTCTTGTCAGTGAGGGAGGCTCTGATGACTTCTCCTGCGTACTCGATGACCATCTCACCTGCGTCGATGTTACGCTTACAGAACAAGCCTCTTCCGTGGATCTTGGACCTGTAGACGTCCACCGCCTCCTTGGCGAATGTCTTCAACTTCCTGAACCGCATGGCCATGGGCAGGCTCAGGCTTGTGGCACGTCTAAGTAAGTGAGAGGGAGTGGTTTTATAGAATCAATTTAAAAAGTTAGAATTTAAAATCATGGGTTTCTTTTTATTAAAAAAATGTTTTTTAGGGTTTTACAGAGCTTGCAACACATTAAGGTCATATCAGCGCCAGTAAAAAGGAAGAAAATGGGATAGTAATAAGTTCTAGAATTATAATTAAAGTACGCAAGAAAAGGTAGGACAAAGGGGAATTGGTTCAAATAGGGAACAGATGTAGATTCCAAGAGCACACCGTCAAAGTACTTAGTTTGAGATGACCTAAGTCTCATCCAGACACAAGCACAGGTCCCCACTAAGAGGGATACACTCAAATGTTTACAAATCATATATAATATAAAGAAAACATAATACAGTGCATAACAGAGATATGATTTACAAGGGGAAAAAATATCTCCCAAAACTAACTATACATTTGATTGTTTCCCTCTCAGCCAGGGTATACGGCCAGGGCCAAGGGAAAACCAAGTAAGCTCATTCCAAGACAAAGACAGAAAGCATGTTGGAAAACAGCTATATAATGGAAAGAAGATACAGCAAGTGCCTCCCTGCCCGCTATTTTTTTTTTTTTTTGTTTGTTGCTTTAGGTCTCTTCCAACACAATTGAGGTTATATGAGAGACCGCTGAAACAAAAAAACAAGCAATCTAACAAAAATAGTACAAATGTCAATCAAAATCATAACCTAAAGATATCATAAGCTAAATTATAAATAACCAAGAACAAACAGGCAGAGGATTTACAGGAAAAAAAATATCCCCTGTCAAAAATACAATCACAAACCAAAGAAGCAGGATAGGCTAGTAAAGAGAAGAAGAAACGACATCTCTATCGGATCGTACACCCATGCGAACATCATAGGTATATGATTCAAGGGTGATGCTCCCATCCAACCACCCGCCCTGCCCGCTATGGGAGGTCAGGGAGGAGAATACTTTAAGAAGATGTAAAAATTAGAAGGTAATGCCATTATCCCTTATGCCCGATTCCATAAACGTATCTAGTGACCCTCGTATAATGAAACCAAACCCTTAAATACCCTAACATTACGACAACCCTCACCTTGCTGACTTCAATTCCATCTCCTCCTCCTTCTCCCTCTCATCATCTCCTGGCTTGATACGGTAAGCAGACTTGAGGAAGTTGAACATGTCGTAAGGTTTACGGGTGCTGAAACCCTCTGATCTGGCACAGCCTGATGCATTTAGAGGAGCCTCCTGGTAACAAAGAAATGTTTATTTTAAAGATTTTTTGATTTTTTTTTAGAAAAAGGGCTCGAACCTTATAGGTATGTCAATCGACCAAGGGAAAACTAGAGAGCAAAAAGGGGTGGTGGGGGCTGGCACAAGCCTGGGATCGTAAAAATACTAACAAAAAGGTGAAAATAAATTCCCCTTATCTTTAGGGTCTATACAAAGGCAGACCTGCCAACCTTTTGAAAATGAAAAGAGGGACACCTGACCGAACTGAACATGCTTACGACGCAAACCATTTTAACCGTAAACGATAGAACCCCAAATAATTACTTGAAATCCATAGTAAATAAAGTAGAGGTTTTTTTATTATTATTATTTTCTTTTTATAGATTCGATTCTTTCTGTTTTGATTTTTTTTTTTTTTTTTAGAAAATAATTTTCAAAAATGAAGGACGGCTTGGCGCAAATGCGGGACGGTTGGCAGGCCTGCAAAGGGAAGACTGGAATAACCTAGGCATTAGCCGCAAAGTGGGCAAGAGCAAGGTGACTTGCTCAAGGCCACAAAACGAGGCAGGGAGTTGAACGCGGTACCTTTTGGGTATGAAGCAAAGACTGTACCCCTGTGCCTCGCTGGAAAGGCTTTTGGATGGAAACAGTACAAACAATGGATGTTCCAGGTTCAAACCCTTTGCCAGCAAAACAATAAACAAAGGAATGTTGAAAACAAATAGAGCATAGGGCATTTATATAGCGCAATATCCACTAAACATGCTCAAAGTGCTTTACAAGGGCTCCCTGGCCAACAGCAACACTTAACACGAAGGACGAGACATGACGCCTGTTAGGTGATATTACATATTTTTCCGACAGAGACAACGCTGTTAACGGCCGGGTACTCATTTTACACCTGAGTACGGTGAGAAAATGTGAGTTAAGAGCTTTTTCCAAAGACTCAACTATCCGCCGAGCGAGGCTCGAACCCAGGACCTTCCGATCCGAAAGCGAGTGTCATACCACAAGATCACATAGCCTCATCCATCCAAATAAAATACCACTTTAATGAGGTGAATCATACTTTCTTTCCAATTATTTTTTTCTCCGTTTTATTGTTTGTTTGGGGGGGGGGGGGGGGGGTTATTGGTTTTATTTTCAACTTTTCAAAATTAAAAAAAATCTTACCTGGTCTGCAAGGTCAAGGTTGTATCGGTGGAATTTGAACTTGTAGTTTTGGTGGCAGTGGACAGCACCGTAGAGCTGTTCTATCAGGTAAACCACCGAGTCGTGGTCCACTCCAAACATTTTGTGGCCAGATATGCCGGCGTACGACAACTGCTTCATCCTGGACGCTGCCCTCACGTCCTTGACCTTCTCGACCACTTGGCTCCAGGCATCTGAGTCATCACACAAAAAGGAAATTTTGGATGTTAAAAATTTATAGGATAAAAATATGTCAATTGTCTCTCGTGATTGCAGTGTTAAAAGTTGAAAGAAAAGACAATATCACCATATACAGACCTGCCAACCCTTCATATTCCAAAAGTGGAATCAGGACAACTGAAAATAGGAATTTGAGACAAAAAAAATAGGAATTTCACCTCTTTCATAGGAATTTGAGACCAAAGAATTTGAGACCAAAAAATAGGAATTTTACCTCTTTCATAGGAATTTGAGACAAAAAATAGAAATTTCACTTCTTTCTTGATAGAGGGGAAACCCGAAACATCCATTATATCTGTTTTCGTATATCAAATTGAAGCTTACATTCAATTTCACATTGGTATTTATTTTTATTTGGCACTTGTCTTTTCTCTTTAGTTTTCATCTTTATTGATGAGTTGGAGGTGTGGGTCCAGGAGAAGGAAGAACCTTGTCTGGATGCCGTTTTTGGATCATTCTTGGTCTGGCTACTCATCTTCAGCTATTCCAGCAAGATTGGATCTAGGCTGGTATCACCCTCAGTGTCATGGCAGCGTGCAAGCTCCTGTACGACGGCAACGTGATGATCCTTCTCAGGAAGACTTTAGAAGCTGGGTTGACTAAATAAATTTGGAGGTGTAGCCATACGCTACTACTACTATCATTATTGATATAATAAGTGCCCGTTCCACCATTGTGTTTTTTTGTTTTTTGTAAAACTTTTCATCATGGGTGCCAGCAGGAAGAAGTGCTGAAACCTGAAACGAAAATCTCGACACTTTGCCAAACCTGAAAATGTTCCTACTGAAAATGCGGCCAAAACTTTACTCTTATTTCATCACCGTTTTTTATACCATTATTAAATGATTACACAGCAAACATATTGACACAATGAGGAAATTAATTTGATTTTAAAACCAACTTATAATACATAGTGAAATACACATAGTGCAGTTGTCTATCCCGAGGGGAGCCAAAGAACAGAGAGAGACAGAGAGTACCACATGAATCACGTTTTCGGATTTTTACCGATGCTATTAGGTTATTTTACTCAAAACACTGAAACTGGAGGTATTTGACTTCGAGATATCGCGAAACCGGAATTCCGGCATGAACCGGAAAACTGGCACCCATGCTTTTCATACTCATATATATCTTACCTTCCATGGTATCAGCTTGACAGGAGAAACCGTCGTCGCTGGTGATCTCAAACTTGAGATGACTCTCATTGCCCGGTTTCATCATTCCCTTGTTGGTTTTCCCCCCGCCGCTACAACCACCGGCACCAACGCCAGCCTTGCCCATGCCCGGCTCCAAGGGTGTTGCCACCACTTCCTCTTCCAACGAAGCCTGGGGCAGTCTGCTCTCTGTGTTGTTGTGATGGATGATGGGATGGGCACCTCCGGCAGAACCTGTTATGGGATGAAGTGAAATAAGGGGGCTAGTTTAATGTGGATTTAAAGGTAAAAAAAAAACCCCAAAAAACAGACCTGCCACAGGAGGAAAAAATCTGTAAAACCCAAAATGCATGATTTTAGAACCCAAATTGCATGATTTTCGAACCTAAATAAAATGCATGATTTTAGAACCTAAATAAAATGCATGATTTTAGAACCTAAATAAAATGCATGATTTTAGAACCCAAATTGCATGATTTTCGAACCTATATAAAATGCATGATTTTAGAACCTAAATAAAATGCATGATTTTTTTAGAACCCAAATTGCATGATTTTCGAAACTAAATAAAATGCATGCTTTGAGAACCCAAAATGCATGATTTTAGAACATAAAATGTATGAAATTAGAACCCAAACTGTATGATTTTAGAACATAAAATGTATGAAATTAGAACCCAAACTGTATGATTTTAGAACATAAAATGTATGAAATTAGAACCAAAACTGTATGATTTTAGAACATAAAATGTATGAAATTAGAACCCAAACTGTATGATTTTAGAACATAAAATGTATGAAATTAGAACCCAAACTGTATGATTTTAGAACATAAAATGTATGAAATTAGAACCCAAACTGTATGATTTTAGAACATAAAATGTATGAAATTAGAACCCAAACTGTATGATTTTAGAACATAAAATGTATGAAATTAGAACCCAAACTGTATGATTTTAGAACATAAAATGTATGAAATTAGAACCCAAACTGTATGATTTTAGAACATAAAATGTATGAAATTAGAACCCAAACTGTATGATTTTAGAACATAAAATGTATGAAATTAGAACCCAAACTGTATGATTTTAGAACATAAAATGTATGAAATTAGAACCCAAACTGTATGATTTTAGAACATAAAATGTATGAAATTAGAACCCAAACTGTATGATTTTAGAACATAAAATGTATGAAATTAGAACCCAAACTGTATGATTTTAGAACATAAAATGTATGAAATTAGAACCCAAACTGTATGATTTTAGAACATAAAATGTATGAAATTAGAACCCAAACTGTATGATTTTAGAATCCAAAATCTACTAATTTTTCGTAGTACTGGACAGGTCTGAAGCTATCTCTTTGTTGTTGTTTGTTTTTAAGGGTTTTACCGCGCTTGCAACACATTTAGGTTATATCAGCGCCAGTAAAAAGGAAGAAAATGGGATCGTAAAATGTTATAGAATTACAATTAAATCACCCAAGAGAAAGTAAGACAAAGGGGAATGGGAACAAATAGGGATCAGATGTACATTCCAAGAGCATGCCACCAATGTACTTAGTTTGAGATCACCTATAAGTCTCATCCGGACACAAGCACAAAATCCAACAAAGAGGAATACACTCAAATGCTTACATTATACATTAAAAATAACAAATATAATAACACATAACAGAGAGATGATTTACAAGGAAAAAAATATCATCTCCCAAAACAAGAATTATGCATTTGACTGTTTCCCTCCCAGCTATTACTCCGACCAGGGCCAGGACAAAACCAAGTAATCTCATTCCAAGACAAAGACAGAAAGCAATTGGAAAACAGATACAGGTGGATAGAAGACACAGCAAGCACCTCCCCGCCCACTATGGGAGGTCAGGAACCCCACCCAGAAGCTATCTCTTTAATCTTTGCATGGTAATGGTGGTTTGACTACAACTACCCTTGAGCAGTTTCCTCAAACTCTTCGCGATGTGCAAAAAAAATTGAATACACCGTAATTCGCGGAAATCTTGTACAAAGAATAGTACAAAAAAATCTTTGGACATTAGAATGAAATTGATGAAACCATATAGACTAGACTACAGCTTTTATATAGCGCAATATCCACTAAATGTCCTCAAAGCATTTTACAAAGGGTCCCTGACCAACAGCAACATGTAACATGAAGAACGAAATATGATGCCTGTTAGGCGATATTACAATTTTTCCGACAGAGACAACGCTGTTGACAGCCAGGTACTCATTTAACACCCAAGTACGGTGAGAGAATGTGAGTAAAGAGTCTTTTCCAAGGACTCAACTATGCGCCGAGCGAGATTTGAACCCAGGACCTTCCAATCCGAAAGCGAGTGTCATACCACAAGACCACATAGCCGCACATACATATGTTCGAGGAAACCATTTTCGAAACCATACTCAAGTGTACATGTACATCCCAATTTTCATTTGGATTGAGCAAATGAGTACATTTCTTTTTCAATTTTGAAAAGTACCATAAGTATACACAGAGATCTACAGCTGAGTGAATAATTTTGAAAAGTGCCATAAGTTTACACAGAGATCTACAGCTGAGTGAGTAATTTTGAAAAGTGCCATAAGTATACACAGAGATCTACGGCTGAGTGAGTAAAGATATTCTTTTAAAAACTTGCTTACCTTTCATTCTTCCCATTTTCTGACTTGCTTTCTTCTTCCTCTTAATCTCTCTGTTTTCATCAAACTCGGACAACATTTGACGGTGGTCACCACTGGCCCCATTCTTTCGTTTTAATATTCCTCCTCCTCCTCTTCCCTTTCTCCTGGCGATGTCATGCCCATGCCCCTTGCTCAAACCTTTCTCTCCTCCTTCAACTTTCTTCTTGCGCATTTTTTGTGGCTGAGGGAAGCTGGCTCGTTTATGGGGTGAACCAAGACCCAGGGTGCCCGCAGAGGGCTGAAGCCTGGGGAGGTCAGATGAGGAGTGGGTCAGCGGCTGATGGTGGACGAATTCGGGTTTCAAATGAAATGTTTGCTCTGTGTACAAAAGGTTACCACTGAATTGTTGCTTTCGTTGATGTTGATGTTGTTGTTGTTGTTGAGAGCTATCGTCTTTAAGGCCTAAGTTTTTAGGGAACATCAGCATATGAGCAGAGTTGTCATAAGAGGTGGATGACGATGAATTTGAATTACTAGACAGCATTGCTGCTGCTCCACTAGGTCGGTATGGGGGGTATCGGGATGCGTTGGAATCAAACATCGATAAGATATCTGGTACCCTACTTCCTTTCTCCGACTGGTGGTGGATGTTGTTTTGGGAACTTTGTGGGTTGTCAGCCGAGGGATGAGAGTTTGTGTTAGCAAAAGCTAGAGCAGACGTTTCGTGTTGTCGTCTCTTGGTCTCGGACGCCTTGTCCATTGCAGATATCTCGGCGTGTTTTCGCTTCTGCGCTTGGGAACTGTGGACCAGTTTCAACGGTCGACGCATCTGGAATCCTTCCTGAATGGCATTACATCCCTTCTTAAACAACGGATGTGAAGGCGGCATTTGGAAAGAAGAGTGTGAGGCATTTTGTTCGTTGTTACAGCTGTCATTGCTGATATTGGCAGAACAAATCAGCGACGTGAATTGTCTGTCCTCTGTTTTGTGGGTTTCAGCATCATTAGAGTTGCCGGTCACACCAATATGAATGTTTGCATTGTTACTTTTCCCCTCAATGTATTCCTCGTCTATGAACACACGCAGTACTTTTTTGGGACCGTGTGGGGTGTTTGTGATGACCGGCCTGACTTCTACCCCGGGAATGGCCTTACCACGACTGGACAAGGCCATCTTCACCAACTCCATTATATTTTTTGAACGATTTTTCTCCATCTGGGATATAGCTGGTGTTGTTGATGATGATGTAGGGGTTTGTGAATTGGCTTGGAACAGACTTTGAAGGCTCATGGAGTTGAGCTCAAAACTCCCCATGTAATTAATGTTCCGTTGAAATTCACCACTGGCGGTCGTGGTGGTGGTTGTGGTGTTATCAGAAGAGGCAGCAATGCAGGTGGTTGTGGTTGCAGTGGTTGCTTTTCCACATAATGAAATAGTAGTGCTGGTAGTGGTAGTGTTGGTAGATCTGATGACAGTGTTGATGGTGGATGAGGCAGAAGAGAAAACGGATGAAGCCTGAGACTGCTGAGGAGAAAAATGTGTCACTTGAATTTGGTGATTTTCTTTGTTGATTTGATGGGGAATTTGTGATGTTGATGGAGATGGGACTACCATTGGATTTTGACTAAATGATGGAGATGATGAAGTTGAAATTGAGTTTTGTAGCTGATGAGTATGTTCTCGTGTCTGCTGCTGTTGTTGTTGCAGTTGTAGCTGTTGCTGTTTATGTTGTTGATGCTTCTGTTGAAGTTGTGGTTGATGATGATGCTGATGATGATGAGAAGTAGGAGATTGATGAGCAGTGGATGAAAACGTTGATGCTGTAGTGGACATAGTTCTGACAACTGTAGCAGTGGTTGATGGATGAAGTTGAGTTATTCCTGGAGCAGGAATTTGGGATGTTGTCGGTAGCCCCTGGGGTTTTAGAATGACTTGGCCCCCTCTGATCCACTGTTGCTGTGGGTTTTGTGGGGGGGAGGGATTCACTGTCACACCTTGTTGTTGTTGTTGATGTCGCTGTAGATGTTGCTGCTGTTGTTGTTGTTGCTTCTCTGTTTGTTTTTGTAGTTCATTTTGTAGTTTGGTAGGTGACAGATTGTAACTCGAATTGATTCCAGGGGAATGATTAAGACCTACGAGATTTGCTTGGGATAAAGAAGGTAGCTGGAGAGTCTGTAAAAGCTGCGGTTGAGCTTGAGGTGCTTGCATGAGGGATGGGACGAGTTGTTGATGCGGCTGTGTTAACATACCTGGGAGATAAACAGTTGGTGCAGCAGCTGGGGTGATGATGGGCTGTGACGTTAACATAACAGGCTGCCCAGCAGCATTGATGGCTACACCTGCTGGTAAGATGGGCGGATTGAGGGGTTGAATATTTATCTGGGGTGTCATCGACAGACCAGGAGTGCCAGTGAGGGACATGAAAGCGGGCAATGTTCCCGATGCCCCTGAGAGCGGGTTGTGTGGTTGGATGAGAGGTGCCGGGGCTATTCCCCCTTGGATGGTGGGTAGGACGGTTTGAGTAGAGAATGGAGTCTGGTGATCTGGGACTGGGAAGGATGCAGCAGGAGAGAGAGCAGACTGTTGTATGGGAGGAATTGGCTGACCGTTGTTGATATTTTGGACGTTATTGGTGTTGTTAGTTTGTATGATTAGTCGAGGTGGACTGGCATGCTGTTGTAAGACTATTCCTGGTGGTACTTGGGATGTGGATGGCTGTAGTTGTAAAGATGCTGCTGCTGGCAGTGGTTGTGGTTGTTGCTGGTGATGGTGGTGCTGGGAGTGGGGAATTCGTGGTAGAACATTACTGGCAGCTTGAGATGACAAGTTTTGTAATAAGCTTGATGCTTGACTGGACGGCTGTTGTTGGTTTGTGTTTGACAGGATGATTTGAGTTGGTTGTGCTGATGATTGTTGTTGAAGGGACGGAGTGGTAGGTGGAGGTGTTGGCCGGATGAAATAACGTCCAGAACTTGGGTCTGCTATGATGATGGACTGCTGTTGTGGTCCCTGATGTTGAGGTTGCAGGATTTGTTTCTGGGGAACTTGAATGTTTCCAAGAGGTGAACTTATAGCAGAATGTAAAATTGGTGATCGTTGTTGAGCAACAGGGTAGGATGTGGACACTACTGATGTTGATGATGATGATACTAATGTTGATGATGATGAGGAGGATGATGATGATGATGATATTAATGCAGATCCTGATGATGTTTGTCTGGCTGCCAAATTGGGAGATGACATATGGACAACACTTGTCTGTGTAGGTGATGAAGTGCTTGATGAAGTGCTCGTCTTATTGGTCTCTGGAGACTGTAGACCATGAGCATCTACCAAAATCACATCATCATCATCATCATCATCATCATCATCGCCTTCCTTGTTACCATTATCTTTGTCATCACCCTTTTTATCCTTCCCATCGGGCTGCTCTATGCTTTGGATATTCTGCGACTCCTTCTGTCTGGCACATTCCGTCAAATCTTTCCCAAACTTATCACCACAGCTGTCCTCTTTGACCAGAGAATTATTGCCATCTACGTTGACATTTCTAGCCGTAGACGACGAGTCATCATAACCATCATTGGATGTCTCAGAGCTAAAGTCATCACTTTGAATGTCATAGGCAGCCGACAGAGAGTCTGGACTGGCCGATCTGGAAATGGCTGGGGTTGTGGAACTCTCTTCGGGAACAGATCTGGGAGGCAAATCTTTGCTTATCTCACAGTGTTTTTCACTTCCTCTTCTGTCATATTCTGCACTCTTAGCACCCTCCAATTTCTCACCATCACCTACCTCGACTTGTCCTTGACCTCTGTTATCTCTCTTCTTGTTGCCAGATGAATTGGTCAAATCTGTCGTCACAGACACTTCTTTATTTGTTGGGTTGACATCAATGGCAGTCTGACGAAGAAGTTCTCCAATTTTATGAGCAGCTTCAATGTTCGGAGACCGGACGATGATGCGAAGTTTTTGGCCTTGGCACTTCATGACATCCGTAACATGTTTTGGCAAAACATTCTTGATGCTTGAGTTAGCAACCACCTCAACTGTAGTTGAAGAGTCCCTGGACTCCTGTTGCGTCTGTTGTTGCTTCTGCTGTGGTGATTTTTGTTGTCTGCTACTACGGGTTCGGCCGCCATCATCATCATCATCCTCCACTGTTAAATCAATGACATCATTTGATTTCACTTTTTTCCCATCAGCTTTGCATTCCAAAACAGAGATCACTTTCACCACCCCACCTGACGGCTTCTCTTCATTTTTGTCACCTTTCTCATCACATTTTTTCACGGACTCTTCACGGGAAGATGTAATATCTTCTTCCTTTGCCTCAGAAGAATCAATTGATTTTGACTGTTTAGCTCTATTGTACTCAACCTCTTTGACAACTGGCCGTTGTTCCACTGTAGGCTTACTACAATCCTCGATTTTCTCGTTCTCCCAAGGCCTGGGGTAAATCCTTGGTCTACCTCGCCCTCTTTTGGGCATTATTGGAGGAGCTTGCTCTTCATTCTTGTGTTCTTTCACCTTTGTAAACTCTACTTCCTCTTCCTCCTCCTTCTTCTTTTGCTGTTTTTCAGCATCTAGAATGTCCGTCTTCCGCTGCTTCTCCAAATCTTGAGCAACTCCTTCGTAATCGCAGTTATCCTCACCCTTCCCCTTTAACAAAGCAATGTACTCATTCAATTTGGCACTCTTCCCCGATGACCTTCGACTTCTACGCAAAGGGGAGGTAACCTGATCATCCGACTCCATTGAATCATCCGTCTTCTTCTCATCCTGTTCATCTTTAGAAGACTTTGATGATCTAGTCTCAGTTGTGGTTACAGCTGCCGCATCGACTTCATCTTCCTCATCTTTATCTTCATTAACATTGCCAGAAGTCTGTCTTCGTCTTAACCTCGATCTCCCTCGTTCATCTTTCGAACAATCCACCTTTTGATGGGCCTCATTCTTCGACACTGCTCCATCATCAATTTCCATACATTCCACATCATCGTCATCATTATCATCACTTCCTCCCTTATCATCATTATCATTATCTTCAATTTTCTCATTACTCTTTGACTGCCTTGTTTGTCTCGTTTTTATCCAACCCTCAGCACTTTTTCCTCTCTTCTCATTGTCTTCATCTTCCTTATATTTTTCTGTCAACTTTTTCTCCCTCCCAGCATTAGATCCCCTTGAGCTTGATCTGAGTCGGGGAGACGGCTGCTCACAATCAATATTCTTTTTACTTGTTCTAGTATTCGCTTTCCCCCTGTCTCCCTTCTCTTCCTCCTTCTCTGCAGCAGTCAATGAAGATGTGTCCGATTTAGACTTTTTTTCCTCTGCCCTTGAACAAGCTTTCACCAAATTCTGATGACTTGGATGATCTGCCGACAATCTTAGTCGTGAGTGTCTCGTCCTTCTGGCAACTCCAACAGAATCATCGTTATCCTTATCTCCAACTTGATTAACACATTTCTCTTTCTTCTTTTCCTCGTCGTCTTCATCTTTCCCACTTCCTTCTTCATCTTCATCCGCACTCTTTTCTTCCTCTTCCACCCACCAAATCCTCTTCTGCCGTTTTCGTTTGAGACGAGAAGAGTCCATTGTTACCTCCTCCACGGGAGAGGGACAAGATATTTTCACTGTTTTCACTCCCCCCACCTCAACCCCATCTTTTTTCACCCCGCCAGACATGATGCTAAATTTGTTACCCATCCCAGAGGCCTGGCCAGGACTCTTTTTTCTTTCTAGTCTGGCATTCACACCCAAGGTCGTAGGAGACATCCGTGGTTGTAGTTTGATTGGACTTACGCCTTCCATGTCTGAATTTGGTGACAAAGGGTTATCTAGTGAGCGACGACTCACAAGCCCTACAGCTTCCAACATTGTCTCCTTCGGAGAGGCCTTCTCCTCAATATTCCGTCCACCACCACCACAACTACTATTTCCATCTCTGTGCGAGGCAACAGAGGAACACGTGGAGCCATCTGGTGACAGAGTTGACCTTGAGCCCATGTCCCCTCGGTGTCGTGTCTTGGCAAGATGAGCTGGTGCTGCATTGCGCTGAGTCAACGTACTCCTACGAAGAGACCTTTTGGAGTCCTGACTGTGCACACTGCTACTTCCATCATCGGACAATTCCCTGACAGACGACAATGGTGAAAATTTCCCAACCTTCAAATATTCATCGTTTATGATTATGCTGAGAGGCTCGTGAACGCTTACAGATGATCCTTGGCTCTGATTTGCCGCCTTCTTGTTTGAAGACGGGTGCTTGAGATCAATTTCAGCAATGTCCTCCGGCTGGTTTTGAAGTGACTTCTGTGCAGCCTTGCTTCTCGTTTCTCTCACAGTCAGTACGTCTTCATCGTCACTTGTACTCACCTCAAACCGACAGTTCTCCATGTGGGACATATAACTCTCCTTGGTCCGATACTCCTGTCTGCATTTCTCACACCTGTAAAGACCCAGACCATCACCAGCACTTTTTCTTCCTTTCTTTTCCTCCTCTCCTTCCATTTCAGCTTCTTTTTTCGATATTTTCTCTCCATCACTTTCTGTTATCTCCTCTTCTGGATCTGATTTCACTTTGTCGTCAACACCTCCACTCTCCCCACAAACCTTCTTTCTGTACGTCGACCCACATCCTACCCCTCCTACTTTAGAATCATCAAACACGTTATCAATCCCGTCCTTAAAATCCTTCATCTCGTGTTCAGATTTAATCCTCTCATTTTCCATTACAACTTTTTCGTGATCAGACTTCACCCCGGTATTTTTGTTATTATTTCTGATATCATTTTCTTCTTCCTTTATCTCAATTACTTCCACACAATCCTCAGTTTTCTTTTCTTTGCTCTTGTTATCACAATCATCAACAATAATCCCTCCCGACTTTTCTTTCTCATTTTTCAATTTCACATCAGTGATGTTATCACCATCATCATCATCACCCTCCACATCATTATCTTTACGAAAACCATCACTAGCCAATTTTTCTTCTTTGCTCTTCACATAAGTGCTCGCCTCTTCAACGTCCAATTTCCGAATGTTGGAACTTCGCCTCCTCAAAGGATATTCTTTCACAGGAGCCACCATGGACGATGCAGACGCGCTAATGGCTTTGGAAAACCGCCCAGAACGTCTCATCTGCTTCCCTTCTTCACTCTCACAGCCACTTGTGTTGGGAGACAATTCGTCTAAACCAATCTCAGTTTTGTTCTCCTTTTCTGGTTTTTCCTCTTTTCCCGATCCAATGTCCCTGTTTTCCACTACCATTCTTCCATTGTCACCACCACAACATCCATCAGACTCCCTGTCTCTAAGGGAATCATTCATTCTTGACACATCTGAATCGAAATCATCCATAGATTCTCCCTTACTCTGTGAATTTTCACAGTTCCCAAATCCACATTCATTCTCACCTACAGCTTGCTTTGCCACCTTCAGATTCACTTCTTCCTCCTTTCTATCTTGTTCGTCCTCGTTTACGCTGTCCTCTACACTCAAATCGTCAATGATGAGAACATCACTTTCTTCATCTGCTGCCTCTAGGGGACTTTTGAATTTCACCGTATCCTTTGTGTTATTCTCACTACCAACATTATCATCAGATTTATCCACGACATCAGTCAAATCACATGTCAATTGTTCCTGTGCTGTTGAATGTTTTTCCAAACTGTTTTCTGGCATTTCACTTTCATCTCCACATTCATTGAACTTATCCGAAACAGCAACTTCACTATGGCAATCATCGTCACAAGTGACACTTTTCCTTTCGCACTGACCTGGATCTGAGCTACAACCAGTTGGAATAATGATTGATTTCTGTCCTTCGAAACCAACTTCCAAACAACTCTCTGACGATTGAGTAGAAGATTTTATTCCAGTCGTGTTGTCATCAGAATCGCAAATGATAACTGTCTCGGTTGAATGTTGCTGTTGTTGTTCCTCGTTGTTTTGAAAAGATGAAGACTTATCCACAATAGTTTTTCCTTCTGACATTTCGGGTTTGTCCTTTAATTCAATGTACCCGACAGGCTTGAAATCATCCAAAGACTCTGCAGCACTCTCCTCCCCGTCATCAGACAATAATAATGTCTTGCTGTGATGGTCACTTGTCTTGCAGTGATGGTCACTTGTCTTGCAGTGATGGTCACTTTCCAGATCTGGATCGTGTCCAACCCCAACCTTCAAAAGCTCACCATGCAACTTTTTCAACTTCATTCTCACAGTGTCCATTTCTTTGCTCTCTCCACTGACAGAAGTCATTCCTTTCAGGATTTTGTTATCGTGTAATGATAAAGTCTCCCCTCTCATTCCCTCACTATCTTCTTTCTCCAACAAACAATCCGTTTCTCCAACTTCATCATCAACTTCATTTTCCTCTTCATCTTCAACCATTTTTTTCTTGCAACCCTCTAACGGCTTCTCAAACTTTTCAACCTTTTTCTTCCTCCTATTATCCTCATCATCATTGCCATCATCATCTTCATCATTATCATTACTATTGTTATAGTTATCATGACTTATCTCATTCCTTCCATTGCCATCAGACTGATATTTCTCTCTCCCAGTCGTCCCATCGTCACCCAAACCATCATTCTCCTCACAAACTTCATCACCATCATCACCACCACCCGATTTGTCTGACGATTTCCCATCCTGTTTCACATCTCCATCTGCTTTAGATCTACCACCATCCTCCACGTCATTGCTTCCTGTTTTATATTTCTCACAATTCTCTCCTGCCCCCATATTTTCATCACCTCCCGCCTCCTCTTCCTCTTCCTCATCTTCCTCATTACCAGACTTTCCTTCATCCATCACCTTCGCATCGCCTTCATCGCTCTTCTTAACCTCCTTGATTGCAACAAATTTCTCTCTTTCAGAAACATTTTTTGAGTCATCCTTCGACATCAACCTGACCTTGACCTCATCCTGCTCCCCATCAGACATCTCACTAGGAACATTTCTTGAAACAGGATCAACAATATCCTCCGATGCATTCATGGATGGCTGAACACACGCATCAACGTTAGTTCCACCATCGTTGACAAGACTTTCTGAAATGACATCGCTATCCAGTTTTTTATTACAAGAATCATCAGTAGCCATTTCCTCAACATCACCATTGTCCTCATCTTCGTTTTCCGGTTCTTCAAGAATAGCAACGGGAATTCCTTGGCTTTGAGGTCGCTCAATCACAGGAAATTGATGGGATTGCATTTGTTGATGATCACCATGACACCCGTTAGAACCATCCTTAGTCACGACTGGTGTGGGTGATACAGAAACAGAACGAATCAAACCGCTGGCTCCTTCAGCAATCGTGATCTGCTTGGTGAATGGAGATTCTGATCTAGCACGGACAGACAATCCCTGGACTTCACTTACAGAAGATGAATAGCTCTTTTCTTCGCTATTCGCTCTTCTTCTCTTGACCCCCAAAACACTCCCGAACATAATCGGTGAAACTGATGCAGACCTGTTACGAAACATTGGCATCTGTCCTAACAATGTGCTGTTGGGAAAATTAAAATTTCTCATTTGAGGTTTTCTGGAAGCTGCGCTATTCAAGCGGTTGGCGATGTGGAGAAGGCCGAGGTCATCTGAATTCGTTTTATATGACGCCAGTAGTTTAGGGGAGATTTCTGGGCAACTCTTCTTGTTTGGAGGAGGAATATACTTCTCTGGATCTTTGATGTTGAGAAGTTCCAGAGTGCTTGATGAAAGACTGGTGAGATTTACTGTTTTTGGGAGTGGGTTTTGTTGTTTCTTAGTGTTTGTTGAAGTTAAAGAAGACAGAGAATTGATAGGATGAGATGTGTTTAGAGATACTGAAGGGCTGCTTCCCAAGCAAATCAAATCAGCACCTTCCATATCAGTGGTGGCTCCAATATTTTGAATACTGGGGAAAATACAAGGAGGCATTTGTGTTTATATTTTTAAGACAAATTCATAGAAAATAGATTTCAACAATAGTAAAACCCTGAGCCCACCCCAGGTAAATTATAGTTTGAATCGCAGTGGCAATCTCTCACCCGCATCCCAAACCTCACCCTCACCTCACCCCAAACCTCCAGCCCAAGATTCGGTGGTTTTAAATAACTCTACTCCATATCCGGTCATATACCAGTTTTAACGCAGAAAAGATACTTTTTTAAAAATCTGTTGGAAACACTATCAAATAGAAAAGAAACTTGACAAATTTTTTTTTTTATTTCAAGAGGAAGTACAGATCTGTAACTTTTAATATCCTTGTCTGATTCAAAGGAAACCATGCTGATCCAAGGGGAATGAGAAGTACAGCAGAATCATCAGCAGCAGGAATAGCTGAAATAATAATAATAGTAGTAGTAGTAGTAGTAGTAGTAGTAGTAGTAGCAGTAGCAGTAGCAGCAGCAGCAGCAGCAGCAGCAGCAGCAGCAGCAGCAGCAGCAGCAGTAGTAGCAGTAGTAGTAGTAGTAGTAGTAGTAGTAGTAGTAGTAGTAGTAGTAGTAGTAGTAGTAGTAGTAGTAGTAGTAGTAGTAGTAGTAGTAGTAGTAGTAGTAGTAGTAGTAGTAGTAATAGTAGTAGTAATAGTAGTAGTAATAGTAGTAGTAATAGTAGTAGTAGTAGTAGTAGTGGTAGTAGTAGTCGTCGTCATCATCGTTGTAGTAGTAGTAGTAGTAGTAGTAGTAGTAGTAGTAGTAGTAGTAGTAGTAGTAGTAGTAGTAGTAGTAGTAGTAGTAGTAAGTGTAGTAATAGCAGTGTAGTAGTAAGTAGTATAGTAATAGTAGTAGTAGTAGTTAGTAGTAGTAGTAGTTAGTAGTAGTAGTAGTAGTAGTAGTAGTAGTAGTAATAGTAAGTAGTAGTAGTAGTAATAGTTAGTAGTAGTAGTAGTAGTAGTAGTAGTATAGTAGTACTAGTAGATAGTAGTAGTAGTAGTAGTAGTAGTAGTAGTAGTAGTAGTAGTAGTAGTAGTAGTAGTAGTAGTAGTAGTAGTAGTAGTAGTAGTAGTAGTAGTAGCAGCAGCAGTAGCAGGAGTAGTAGTAGTAGTAGTAGTAGTAGTAGTAGTAGTAGAAGTAGTAGTAGCAGTAGTAGTAATAGTAATAGTAGTAGTAGTAGTAGTAGTAGTAGTAGTAGTAGTAGTAGTAGTAGTAGTAGTAGTAGTAGTAGTAGTAGTAGTAGTAGTAGTAGTAGTAGTAGTAGTAGTAGTAGTAGTAGTAGTAGCAGCAGCAAGAGTAGTAGTAGTAGTAGTAGTAGTAGTAGTAGTAGTAGTAGTAGTAGTAGTAGTAGTAGTAGTAGTAGTAGTAGTAATATTAGTAGTAGTAGTAGAAGAGTAGCAGTAGTAGCAGTAGTAGTAGTAGTAGTAGTAGTAGTAGTAGTAGTAGTAGTAGTAGTAGTAGTAGTAGTAGTAGTATAATAGTAGTAGTAGTAGTAGTAATAGTAGTAGTAGTAGTAGTAGTAGTAGTAGTAGTAGTAGTAGTAGTAGTAGTAGTAGTAGTAGTAGTAGTACTAGAAGTAGTAGTAGTACTAGAAGTAGTAGTAGTACTAGAAGTAGTAGTAGCAGCAGTAGCAGTAGTAGTAGTAATAGTAGTACTAGTAGTAGTACTAGAAGTAGTAGTAGCAGTAGTAGCAGTAGCTATATCCATAGAATCAGCAGCAAGATGGTAGCCAAAGTACAGGACAGCAGTGCTACTCACTGTGCGATATTCAATCCCGCAAGATCCAGCTGATCCAAGGGCAGGTAATCAGGGTGAGATTCGTCATGGACTATTCTCATGTCCTGGATGTGAACCTCTGACACCTCGGCATCGGGTTTGATCTCTACAATGCGGCACGTGTAGACACAACGACGTCTGGCATCCCTGGTGCTCCAGTAGATTCTGGTACAGCTGTGGTAGATAGAACAAGGTATTAATAATAATAATAATAATAATAATAATAATAATAATAATAATAATAATAATAATAATAATAATAATAATAATAATAATATCAATAATGACAATAATAATAATAATAATAATAATAATAATAATAATAATAATAATAATAATAATAATAATAATAATAATAATAATAATAACAACAATACTAATAATAATAATAATGATGATGATGATGATGATGATGATGATGATGATGATGATGATGATGATGATGATGATGATGAAGTAAACTAATCTTTTTTCTCCAACTTATGGAAAATTCATTCGAGGAAACAATTTTTTCTACAATCCGCAAGATTATAAACCATCTTATTTTTGTTTGATTTTCAACTATTTACACCTCAAAAGTGATTTCATCAATTTCAAAATAATACAAGCAACTAAAACAATGATGAAAACCATAAAGTTAGAATAGATAATTAATAAAAAATATCTACGTGTCCAAATTCTGACATGGAAACATGGGTGCCAGCAGGAAGAAGTGCTGAAACCTGAAACTAAAATCTCGACAATTTGCCAAACCTGAAAATGCTCCTACTGAAAATGCGCCTAAACTTTACTTTATTTCATCACCGTTTTTATACCATTATTAAATGATTACACAGCAAACATATTGACACAATGAGGAAATTAATTTGATTTTAAAACCAACTTATAATACATAGTCAAATACTCACAGTGCAGTTGTCTCTCTCAAGGGGAGCCAAAGAACAGAGAGAGACAGAGAGTACCAGAGGTATTCCCTCAACATTTTTTTAAACACTGAAGCCGGAGGTATTTGACTTCGAGATATCGCGAAACCGGAATTCCGGCATGAACCAAAAAACTGGCACCCATGCATGGAAATTCAAAAACTACAGTAGTACAGGATTTTTTATTTTAGTAACAAAAAATGCCATGGATAAATAGAACAATATGATAACACTTTTTTTCATTGTTTAAGTATTGTTCTCTTTTTGTTTGTTTTTCTTTGTTGTTGTTGTTGTGCGGCTATGTCGTCTAATGGTATAACACTCGCTTTCGGATCGGAAGGTCCTGAGTTCAAGCCTCGCTCGGCGCATAGTTGAGTCACTGGAAAAGGCTCTTTACTCACATTCTCTCACCGTACTCAGGTGTAAAATGAGTACCTGGTCGTCAACAGCGTCGTCTCTGTCTAAAAAATTGTAATATCACCTAACAGGCGTCATGTCTACTTGTTGCTGTTTGTCAGGGACCCTTTGTAAAGCGCTTTGAGCACGTTTAGTGGATATTGCCCTATATAAAAGCTCAAGTTTGCTTTTTAAAAATTTGTTTGTTTCTTTTCTTTTTTTTTGTTTTTTTTTTTTTTGTCAGAAAAGCATTGAAACCTTACCAGAAGTTGATGGGCAGCAGAGCCTCTTCTGTGTCTGACAAGATGGGTTTCAGGACTCCTAGATTCTCCACAGTGCACGAACCTTGATAGAGGAGCAAGACAACAGAAACTCAGATGAGCAGTGGAAAATATTTTAACGGAAAAGGGGTGACGTGTGAAGTCTATCACAGAGTACTTTCTACCAGATCTAACAGACTCGGCTACCCTATCACTGCTGGATGGACAGGGAATTCAGAGGAAAAAGAATTTGTCTTCGCCTGGAATCGATCTCACTCCCTTTGCATGAGAAGAAAGTGTTCTATCAACTGAGCTATTGTTCTGTCCAAAAGCAAAAAAATTGCTATTGTCCATTTCACACTATAGAAACTGGGATAAACTCCAGCTCAATGGGCCTAATGGCTCTGAGGGGTGACGAGGTGAAAATGCATCATTAAGTCATCAGGTATAATCAAGCCTGTAAATGGCTGGTGGAAAAAGTTGTCTAAGCTTTTTGAACATGCAAAAATAGACCAATCGGACAAAAATATGGATTAACAAATACAACTCAGATATGACACATCAACTGATTAGTCAAATCATGTCATTTTTTTTTTCCAAATTCATTCATAAAAAAATAAGCAGGTCCTCATTTTTTATGCTACACGTGTAATCACAATTATTTGAGAGAGTACATGCATTGCTGGTCCCCTGTCGGAGCTAATTGTAAAATTAAAGGAAAAGGAAAATTCCGACTTTCTGGAAGGATGTGTAGTGCTTGGCACGAGAAGCTGCTCTTAATTTGCTCCCATTTGTGTTTAATTTTTCAGCTGATTCTTTCATTCATTTGGATTAATTCTTATACCAAGAAGAAGAAGAAGAAGAAGAAGAAGAAGAAGAAGAAGAAGAAGAAGAAGAAGAAGAAGAAGAAGAAGAAGAAGAAGAAGAAGAAGAAGAAGAAGAAGAAGAAGAAGAAGAAGAAGAAGACGAATGAAGGAGGAGGAGGGAGGAAAAGAGGAGGAGAAGGAACGGTCATGTGTGAACAAAGAAAAAGAGAAAAAGCAATCACTGCCGTAAAGAAAAGAAAACTTCCACTTTGAACATTCATTAACCTTTTCATTTGTATTTAAATAAATAAAGCAAAGACTCCACCATCACTCACCGAAGACGACATTGATCAGAGATGGATCGGCTGCCTTGGCCCATCCTTTGTTCTTGGTCTTGTCGATGTCGACACAAACACGACGACGCGTCTCAAAACCCTCTCCTCCCACCATCTGGATACAAACAAAGAGAAAAAAAAAAAACAAAAAAAATTAATAATAATAATAATAATAATAATAATAATAATAATAATAATAATAATAATAATAATAATAATAATAATAATAATAATAATAATAATAATAATAATAATAACAACAATTAGTATTTTATTCATCCAAAAAGGAAATTTGTGTACGGTCGTATAAAATGCCAACAGGTCGCATAAAATGCCAACGGGAGCAAGAAGAAAAGAAAATAAATTTCAGTTGCAAAGAAAAAATGGCAACGAAAACGAAGGTACGGGATATAAAATCTTCATATATCAACTCCAATGTCACATGCCTAGAAGGAATGAACTCTGCCATTATACACCTCAAGTGCTGCCTCCGTAAGGAAATAAACACTTAATCAGTTCTTTATCTTACACTACTGCCTGCTCCTTAATTCATTAATTTGATATTTGCAAAGTTGAGTCCCTGAAATTTTTTTATTACTAACAGTCTTTAAAATGAGTACCTGGCCGTCAACTCACTCAACCCTAACACCGACTATATCAGTAGTAAACCCGGTGTTACTTTGACCCCATGACTATTTACTACATTTTTCCTATTCAAAGCTAATGTTTTTAGTTTTTGTATGTTAATGATAGTTGACTAAAACTATCTATGTACATGCTCATTTTTAATACATTTTTTTCCAAATTTGAAGAAAAGAATCAAAAATCTCTAGGATTGAGTGAGTTAACACAGCTTTGTCTCGGTCCAAAAAAAAATTGTACCATTGTATCTCACAAGCCTTATGTGTCAGGTGTTGTTGTTGGCTGAGGACCCTTTGTAAAGTGATTTGAACACAGGAAAAAGTAAGACAAGAACATGGG
Source organism: Berghia stephanieae (assembly GCF_034508935.2). Taxonomy (NCBI): domain Eukaryota; kingdom Metazoa; phylum Mollusca; class Gastropoda; order Nudibranchia; family Aeolidiidae; genus Berghia; species Berghia stephanieae. The sequence goes on along the minus strand of NC_088373.1, from coordinate 20,574,430 downwards.
TGCCAGCAGGAAGAAGTGCTGAAACCTGAAACTAAAATCCCGACACTTTGCCAAACCTGAAAATGTTCCTACTGAAATGTGGCCTAAACTTTACTCTTCTTTCATCACCGTTTTTATACCATTATTAATTTATTTTTTAATTATCATTTTACTCAAAACACTGAAACCGGAGGTATTTGACTTCGAGATATCGCAAAACCGGAATTCCGGCATGAACCGGAAAACTGGCTTCCATGGATAAGAAAAGGGAGAAAGAAAAAAAATGCGCTTTTAGGAGGGGAGAAAATGGCAATATGGGAAAAATGAGAAGTTCAGCATTTGCACCACTAGAGTTTTTAATCAAAAACTCAATGGACCAACAGGACTTTTAATTTTTTTTTTTTTAAATTGAGCTTTATATAGCGCAATATCCCCTAAATGTGCTCAAAGTGCTTTACATCGTGTCCCTGGTCAACAGGAACATTTAACATGTAGGACGGGACATGACGCCTGTTAGGCGATATTACCATTTTTTGGACAAAGATAACGCTGTTAACGGCCAGGTACTCATTTTACACCCGAGTACGGTGAGAGAATGTGAGTAAAGAGCCTTTTCCAAGGACTCAAATATGCGCCGAACGTGAGGCTCGAACCCAGGACCTTCCGATCCGAAAGCGAGTGTCATACCACTAGACCACATAGCCACACATTGTCTTCAAGGCTCTTTTTTTTTTTCCCTCCCCATCATCCTTGCATACCTCTGAGGTGAGGCAATCCGCATGTTGAAAACAGTACATTCTCTTGTCTTCCTGGAAAACGGTGCCTGCCTGCCTCGCACACATGAAGTGGAAATTAGCAGGACAATTGGAGGCACAGCAACCCACAGTAGCTCCAAATAGCTGACACAGGCTGCATTTCTGGAGAAAAAAGATATTATATTTTTTATATTTTTTTTTATTTCAAAATAAATTTTTAATGTTTAAAAATTAAAGAAGAAACCCAAAACTTACAAGCCTTGTAACAATTTTTAAATGAGAATTAAATGATAACATTAGATTGGATAAGCGTTTTGAACTATAACATGGAGATGATGTACATCAAGTCGAAATTTCAAATCCGTGACCCCGTATATATAAATCTGATAATCCACATTTTCGTTTTAAAAATGTTTAAAAATAAACAACTGTAATGAATACATCAAATTATTTCAATTAAAAAAGAAAGAAAAGAAAAAAGTAATCCATAGAATTCCCCCAATTTCCTGAGTAAAATTGAACACCACGGTTCACAGTGTTATTTTATTAATACAAGGAAAAATAGGAAGTTGCCAAAAAATATTTTGTCACAGTGCTGTAGTCTCCCACCCGTCGGGGAAAAAAAAAACTCTATAAAATGAAGAAACAGGAGATTCATAAATTGATGTTTAAAATCGTAAATTTTTTTCATATTTTTTCAAATTGGCACCATTTTTACACCCCCCAAAAAAATTTCAGAATTTTCGTGCTTGACCTCTGATTTAATCCGTGAATAGCTTACCAATTTCCTTCCTCTGCTGATGCAGTCTTGGACGTTCTGGAGGGATCCGTTGTCATCTTCAAACACCTCTGCAGACCACAGGGCACAGTTGATGTGGACCCAGTCATCAAGACCACAATAAAGGAGGCGACCGCATTCCTAGAGGAGGTGACAGTACAAAACAGTTACATAAATAATGCGATGAACAACACCATTGAGACCACTTTCTTTCTCTGTCGGAACCCAAAAAGTATGGAACAAGAATGATTAAGATTACTAAAAGAAGGTATTACAGAAAATTGGGATGGGGGTGGAGGGGTAATGAAAGCATGTGATATTTATTTGGATCAAATAGAGGGGAGAGCAGCGCGGCTCAGAGGTAGGGTCTTTGCTTCGAACCCGGAAGGTACCGAGTTTGATCACCTGCCGCTGTGTTATGTGGCCTTGAGTAAGTCTCCTCGCCCTAGCTCAATTTGCAGCGCTACACTGGGGCTGATGCCTGGGTTATTCCAGTCTTCCATTGGAATAGACACTCGATACAAATTTCCCCTATGGGATGAATATAGGGAATTTTTTTATTTATTTTGTTTTAAAGTAGCTTGTGCGGCTATGTGGTCTAGTCGTATGACACTTGCTTTCAGATCGTAAGGTCCTGAGTTCGAGCCTCACTCGGCGCATAGTCGAGTCCTTGGAAAAGGCTCTTTACTCACATTCTCTCACCGTACTCAGGTGTAAAATGAGTAACTGGCTGTTAACAGCGTTGTCTCTGTCAGAAAAAAAAATTGTATTATCGCCTAACAGGCGTCATGTCTTTGTTGTTTGTTTTTAAGGGTTTTACGGTGCTTGCAACACATTTAGGTTATATCAGCGCCAGTAAAAAGGAAGGAAATGGGATAGTAAAAAGTTCTAGAATTACAATAAAAGCACCCAAGAAAAAGTAAGACAAAGGGGAACTGGGAACAAATAGGGATCAGATGTAGATTCCAAGAGCATACTATCAATGTACTTAGTTTGAGATCACCTATAAGTCTCATCCGGGCACAAGCACACAATCCAACAAAGAGGAATACACTCAAATGCTTACATTATACATAATACAAAAATAACAAAATAATAATACATAACACAGAGAGATGATTTACAAGGAAAAAAATATCATCTCCCAAAACAAAAACTATGGATTTGACTGTTTCCCTCCCAGCTAGGACTCCGACCAGGGCCTAGACAAAACCAAGTAATCTCATTCCAAGACAAAGACAGAAAGCATGTTGGAAAACAGATATAGGGGGATAGAAGACACAGTATGTACCCCCCTGCCCACTATGGGAGGCCAGGAACCCCACCCAGACGTCTTGTCTCGTTCTACATGTTAAATGTTGCTGTTGGTCAGGGACCCCTTGTAAAGCGCTTTGAGCACATTAAGTGGATATTGCGCTATATAAAAGAACTTATTTTTTAAATTATTTTTTAGCACAATCCACTACTTACCTGTGGCATTTGATCCCCATAGCATCCACAGAGTAGACACGTTCTGTTGTCGGAAAAATTACTTCCTCCTCCGACTTCCAGGGGCTTCTCAAGCTGGTGGTGAATTTTCTGGGGACTCAGCTCTGAGAGGAAAGAAAGAGAAACTTTTAAAAATGTGTGAGATTCATTATTATTATTATTATTATTATTATTATTATTATTATTATTATTATTATTATTATTATTATTATTATTATTATTATTATTATTATCATTATTAATATTATTATTAATATTAGTATCATTATTGTAGTGGTAGTAGTTATTCTTATCATTATTATAATTATCATTATTTAAGTATTACTGAGAATTAAAATTCGTAATTTTCGTTTCGAAATTGGCCATGAAATTGGTAAAATCATGAAAAAATCATGATTCGGCGGGTATGGGTAATGCTTTCTATCATCTGAGTTTCAAAATGAAGGATTTTGGCATTTATTCGGGCTTGAATTAAAATTTAAAATCTATCTCTTCATCCAGATTAATTATTTAGCAGTAGAGCATAATTTTATCTTTTCGCACACTTTTTCGTGGATAATTTTAAGTGACAATTGGGTTTTTAAAAAAGCACAGGCTTGAAGTGAAAGCAAAAAAAAAAGACCAGTTTTATAAGCTAAAAAAATATGGTTCACTAGATTTGGCTTTCTTGGTCGTTTCAAGAGCTAGAGATTATCATCATGCTTGCCAGTCGTCATACCAGCCTTTACAGTGTATAAAAGGTAGCACAAATCTAGAACTGTTGATATTTCATTGGCTAAATTAAGTAAAGGATGATGATGATAAAGATAATAATAATAATAATAATAATAATAATAATAATAATAATAATAATAATAATAATAATAATAATAATAATAATAATAATAATAATAATAATAATAATAATAATAATAGTCGCAATTTGTCATTTGGTTACACATTTATAATAATACAATATTATAAAGAACATAATATATTGACATATATACGCACTCACACATATGCACACTAGCAACATCGTAGTCATCGTCACCATCATCATCATCATCATCATCATCATCATCATCATCGTCATCATCATCACAACAACTTTCCTAACATTTCCGTTACCATCCGTCTCTTTTACCATTCCCCCCTATACCCTATAACATCATCACCATCCTCATCATACTCCATATATTATTTTCCTGTAACGAGCTATAAGGGAAAGTCTATGCTTTATATTCCTCATGAGAAAGACAAAGGTAGTGTTCTCAGATTGTGTTCTTAGACTTAGATCTCATCCTTTGTTTTTGTTTTTAAGGGTTTTACGGCACTTGCAACACATTAAGGTCATATCAGGAAGAAATTGGGTAAGTAAAAAGTTCTAGATTTACAATTAAAGCACCCAAGAAAAGGTAAGATAAAGGGGAATTGGTTCAAATAGGGAACAGATGTAGATTCCAAGAGCACACTATCGAAATACTTAGTTTGAGATCACCTAAAAGTTTTATCCAGTCACTAGCACAGGTCCCCACTAAGAGGAATACACTCAAATGTTTACAAATCATATATAATATGTAAACAAAACATAATACATTACATAACAGAGAGATAATTTACAAAGGAAAAAAATATCATCTCCCACAACTAACTATACATTTGACTGTTTCCCTCTAAGCAATTGCATCTGGCCAGGGCCAGGACAAAACCAAGTAATCTCATTCCAAGATCAGGCCAAAATGCAAGTTGGAAAACAGATATAGGGGGATAGAAGACAAAGTAAGTACCTCCCTGCCCACAATGGGAGGTCGGAAACCCCACCCAGTCAGAAAACCGTCACAGCAATTGGCTCCGGCCAGGACAAAATCAAGTAATCTCATTCCAAGACAAAGACAGAAAGCATGTTGGAAAGAAGATAAAGGGGGATATAAAACACAGTAAATGCCTCCCTGCCCACTATGGGAGGTCAACAACCACCCAGGTTCTCAGATCTCACCAGCATGACGAGAAGGTCCTGTGGGGCTGCCCAAAACGTGCTTGAAGGGAGACGGCTGTGGCACCATGGGTATTTCGGTACGTTCCAACCACTGGGCATATGTATGGTCATCGTAGGGTGGTAAAACTGCCTCTTTTAACATCCCGCTGTATATGAGTAGGTAGAGATTTTTAAAATAAATCTAAAAGTTAATCAATTAATCAATTAATTAATTAATATCTAAATAAATTAATGAATATTTAAATAAATAAATAAATAAATACATATTTTTAAATCCCTTTACTCATCCTCAATATGTTTAAGTGAAATGAGTCAATTTATTAATATATAAATTTAAAAGTCAATTAATATTTAAATAAATAAATTTATATTTTTTTTAAAAACCCTTTCCTGATCCTCAATATGTGTAAGTAAATGTGCGGCTATGGGGTATGACACTCGCTTTCGGATCAGAAGGTCCTGTGTTCGAGCCTTGCTCGGCGCATAGTTGAGTCCTTGGAGAAGGCTCTTTATTCACATTCTCTCACCGTACTCAGGTGTAAAATGAGTACCTGACTGTTAACAGCATTGTCTGTCCGAAAAAACTATAATATCGCCTAGCAGGCGTCATGTACTGTCCTACATGTTAAGTGGTTCTGTTGGTCAGGGACGTCTTGTAAAGCGCTTTGAGAACGTTTAGTGGATATTGCGCTATAATTTAAATAAGTAAAGTAAGTAAGTAAGTAAATGAAATTGCTCACGCTGGTAGATTTCTGTTGTGGTCCCACAGCTTACAAGTATTCACATTGAACCAGGGAAAGATTCTCTCCATTTGCTGAAAATAAAAGGAAAATGATATTCTGTCTTTGTTTTTGTTTTTAAGTGTTTTACAGTGCTTGCAACATATGTAGGTTATATCAGCGCCAGAAAAATGGAAGGAAATGGGATAGTTAAAACATTAGAGAATTACAATTAAAGCACCCAAGAAAAAGGTAAGACAAAGGGGAATTGGTTAAAATAGGGAACAGATGTCGATTCCAAGAGCACACTATCAGTGTACTTAGTTTGAGATCACCTAAAAGTCTCATCCAGACACAAGCACAGGTCCCTACCAAGAGGAATACACTAAAATGTTTCCAAATCATATATAATATGTAAACATAACAATATACAGTGCATAACAGAGAGCTGATTTACAAGTAAAAAAATATCATCTCCCAAAACTTAATTATACATTCAACTGTTTCCCTCTCAGCCAAGGACTCATTACAAGACAAAGACAGAAAGCGATTGGAAAACAGATATAGGGGGATAGAAGACACAGGAAGTATCTCCCTGCCCACTATGGGAGGTCGGAAACCCCACCCAGGAAAATGATAATCAAAATCATCTGTGTATCTTGAATTTATTACTTGACATTATTATTTCTAAAACCTGACAACCTGCTGCATACAAACACAAATCTATATTTTTCTCACCAACTTTGAATTTCGAGAGAGATAAAATAGAAGTTGATCCAAAATGCATAATTCCCATTATGAATATTGTCATTTTAAAATACTTGAAAATATTAAAAAAAAAAAAAAATAAGAATTATGATAACAAAATAGTCAACTATAAAAGTCTTTGCAGCAAAAATTCGTGTGAGCAGATGAAGACTTAACAGTTCGTTTGACTATGAGACGAAAAACCAATTTCCAAAATGAGAGCAGTTATCGACCCAACACCCAGAGCTGCCTACTTGGAATTTCAAAAAGTCGTAGTTTCGAAGAGAAAAATAAAGAAAAATTCACTTTAAATAGCTTTAGAAAGAGATAATTTTCACCTCGGCATGGTCCAACAATGCTCCAAGGTCATCAGTATAGGTTCTCAGAAACTAAACTTTCCTTTTCAATAAGATTTATTGAGTCAAATAGACAAATGCAGTTCTGTAGCTGGAGCCAAAAATTCGTATTTCTACTGATTTTTCATAGTACTAGGCAGTTTTGTAACACCCAAACCAGTAATCAGAAAGGTCTGAGATTCGATCCCCGTCGAGGTCAACGGATTTTTTCGGATGTTTATTTTTTTCTTGTATTTTTCTTTCTTACTTTGTCTGGCACCTTTCGTACATACTTGTTCAGTTGTTTATCCCATACATGCCAAATTGAAAACTAAAAATTTAGTAATTTTTATGTCAATTGTTAGTACTTTGACAAGGAAATTCGTAATTTCGGAAATTGTATATTGTTGTGTACGAACAATTACAATATTATTATTGTTATCATTATTATTATTATTACTATTACTATTATTATTATTATTATTATTATTATTATTATTATTATTATTATTATTATTATTATTATTATTATTATTATTATTATTATATTATTATTATTATTATTATTATTATAATAGTAGTAGTAGTAGTTGTTGTTTTTCTTCTTCTTCTTCTTCTTCTTCTTCTTCTTCTTCTTCTTCTTCTTCTTCTTCTTCTTCTTCTTCTTCTTCTTCTTCTTCTTCTTCTTCTTCTTCTTCTTCTTATTATTATTATTATTATTATTATTATTATTATTATTATTATTATTATTAATTATTAAAGTATTACTAAGAATTAAAAATTCGTAATTTTCCACACAAAAAATCGTATTTGGCCATGAAATTTGACTAAAATTCGTAAAATTACGAAAATTTCTTAAGACTCGGCAGGTATGTTATCCCAATTCCTTACCTTGATGAAGATTGACCTTATGGAGTTAGCTTGCTTCCTCCTGGTCACAAACGACTCATTCTGAGACAGTGTCCACTGGATGATACGAACCATGTCCTCATTAAATTGCTCCTGCAGATAAAAAGTATGTTGGGTTTTTTGGGGGGATTTTTTAAGCAGTGCTGATGGTGACAAAAATGGAAAAAGGAGGAAAATTATGAATGGTTTGTTTTTTTTTTACGCCACATGTTTACTTCACTAACCCCCACTTTTAGAGTCATTGAGATGATAAACTGCTCTAGCTATCTTCTGGATAGTGGGGAAGCTGCACCAGTTTGTTCCACCACACATGAAATCTCTCAAAGCCAGAAAATTTGATTGAGGAAAGTGTCATTTTTTAAAAGGAGGAAATTACTCCTCTGACACAAAAATCGCGGATTTCCGCGGATCCGAGGAAAACCATCAGCACTGATTAAAGGTTTTACAGCACTTGCAACACATTAAGGTCATATCAGCGCCAGTAAAAAGGAATAATATGGGTAAGTAAAAAGTTCTAGAATTACAATTAAAGCACCCAAGAAAAGGCAAGACAAAGGGGAATTGATTCAAATAGGAAACAGATGTAGATTCCAAGAGCACATTATCAAAGTACTTAGTTTGAGATCACCTAAAAGTCTCATCTAGACACAAGCACAGGTCCCCACTAAGAGGAATACACTCAAATGTTTACAAATCATATATAATATGTTTACAAAACATAATACATTGCATAACAGAGAGATGATTTACGAGGGGAAAAAAATATCATCTCCCAAAACCAACTATACATTTGACTGTTTCCCAGGGTATCCGGCCAGGGCCAGGACAAAACCAAGTAATCTCATTCCAAGACAAAGACAGAAAGCATGTTGGAAAACAGACATAGGGGGATAGAAGACACAGTATGTACCTCCCTGTATTATTATATGCGTGCGGCTATGTGGTCTTGTGGTATGACACTCGCTTTCGGATCGGAAGGTCCTGGGTTCGAGCCTCACTCGGCGCATCGTTGAGTCCTTGGAGAAGGCTCTTTACTCATTCTCTCACTGTACTCAGGTGTAAAATGAGTACCTGGTCGTTAACAGCGTTGTCTCTGTCCAAAAAAATTGTAATATCGCCTAACAGGCATCATGTCCCGTCGTCCTACATGTTAAACATTGCTGTTGACCAGGGAACCCTTGTAAAGCGTTTTGAGCACGTTTAGTGGATATTGCGCTATATAAAAGCTCTTTAAAGCGCCTAGAGCTCATATTGCATGAGATGTTGGCGTTATATAAGTGTGCAGTATTATTATTATTTCTCCCTTTTGATTCATTGTCATCTTCTAAGAACCATACAAACTAAATTTCTCCTTTTTTTTTTTTGTCTTTCAATACCATATCATAAAATTAATAAAATATCATACATTCATTTAGCACTAAATCAATTCATTGCCATCTTCTAAAAACCATACAAAATATATTTCTCCTCGACATATAATACGACATATAATAAGAAGTTACGAATATTTGGTGACACTTACCAGTGAGTCATAACTGCCGCATTGAATCTTGAGCTTTACAGCATGAAAATTCTTGGGGTTTAAACTGTCCTCCTCAATCTCATCATTCCCAAACCTGACTAGAGCTGATTAAAAGAGAGTGAGAGAGAAATTTTTTTTTTTGAACCAAGTTTCAATTTAAAAATCTTTTTTTTTTTAAATCTTATTCTTATTTTGCTGTTATCATTTAATGGAGTTTTTTGGGGGGGTTTTTTGGTAATTTTAATTTATGTTTTGTTTTGTTTTTTTGTTTCTTTTTTGTTTTGTTTTTTGTTGTTTTTTTTGGTTTTTGACTTTTTAATTTATGTTTTTTTTTGTTTTTTTTTTAAATTTATTTATTTATTTTTTATATTAAGGTCAATATACCTATACCTGTTTATTGTCGTATTTAAAAGACGGAGATAAATCTAAATTGGCAAAGCAACGACAAACATAGGGTATCTCCCATGCCTGGGGTTAAAAATATTTTTTTAAAAACAAAAAAAAGTTTCAATTTAATTATTTATCTATCTACTTTATTAACATTTGATATTTCTTTTCTATATTACCGAATTGTGCTGTGATACAGAATTATAATTTCCATACAAGGATACAATAAAGTAGATCTATCTTATCTTATCTTATCAAGAAGAGAAAAGATGACAAATAAAACTCCCAATCTTCAAATCAATGTGTTTATTTTTACATTGCCTCCAATAGAAGTCCCATCCAGGCAGAAGAAAAAGGATCTCACTATGAAGGACACACTCAATGTTTACAAAGTACAATATATTGAAAGCTAATGATTACAATATTACATAAAAGAGAGTTAATTTCAAATTTTAAAATATTTCCTCTCTCCTTAAAAAAAAACGAAAAAAGGAGTTATAAATTTGACTTTGGCTACCTCCTGCCCAGCTAAGGAGGATTCGTTTTTGTTTTTGTTTTTAATGGTTTTGCGGCACTTGCAACACATTTAGGTTATATCAGCACCAGTAAAAAGGAAGAAAATGGGATAGGAAAAAGTTCTAGAATTACAATTAAAGAACAAAAGAAAAAGTGAGACAAAGGGGAATTGGTTCAAATAGGGAACAGATGTAGATTCCAAGAGCACACCGTCAAAGTACTTAGTATGAGATCACCTAAAAGTCTCCTCCACACACAAGCACAGGTCCCAACTAAGAGGAATACACTCAAATGTTTACAAATCATATAACAATATGTAAACTAAACATAATACAATGCATAACAGAGAGATGATTTACGAGGGGAAAAAATATCATCTCCCAAAACCAACTATACATTTGACTGTTTCCCAGGGTATCCGGCCAGGGCCAGGACAAAACCAAGTAATCTCATTCCAAGACAAAGACAGAAAGCATGTTGGAAAACAGATATAAGGGGATAGAAGACAGTATGTACCTCCTGCCCCACTATGAGGAGAAGGAGGATTCCTGCAAGGAACAATCCCAATCCAGAACAAGGACAGAGAGCAACATGGAAAGGGAAAACAGATATGGGGGATAGAAGACACAGTAAGAGTGACCTCCCTGCCCCATCATGGACTGCTGGAAAATATATCAAAAAGCGAAGAGCAAAAACAAAACTTGGCAATCATGCACAAAAACAAACAAAACAAAAAAAAATGTATTCACCTGTAGACATATGTTCTCCCTTTTTTGGAGTCATTTTCCCTGGCAAATCCGTTGGCAAAATTGTCGATTTTGATGTCGGGCTAGTCTTCAAAGGAGATGATAACAGTATGTTTCGTAGCTTTGCTTTGACGCTGCGTTCGAAGCCCGATGAGGCTGGTGATAAGGAGGACAAAGTCGATGGGGACGCAAATGTTGGGAACAAATTTTCTCCCCCCAAACACTTTTTGAGAATGGAAATAGGTTGGTCGTGAATCTTTGATTTATTCATATCCAGCATTTTATAAGAATCGTGGTCATCTCCTTCGTTTGACAAAGACGATCTATCGTTTTGAACAGATGGCGGACAGCTTGAAGAACAGGAAGGATTGGTCAATGCACTTTTTTCAGTTTCTTGTTGTTGATGATAACTTTCCGTTTTTCCTGATTCTCGAAAAAGATCTTTTGATACAGAAGCTTTTGATGGTTCTGGAGAATAGTACAAAGCAGTGAGGGGTATTGGACTGTTTGTGTTTTTGTTCGCACTGCTGACATTTGAAGTACAAATTTTAGTCTCCTCATTTGTCGATGTAGTAGAAGTGACACTCATTTCATCAACATCTGCCATCTTGACTCCATCTTTATCTTTGGGAGAGTTTCTCATATCACAGGAGATACTGTCAGCTTTTCTTAATGGTAAGGAATATGTTGAGGACAAAGAAGCTGATGAGGAAGATGATGATGTTGATGATGATGATGATGATGATGATGATGAAGAGCAATTGGGATTTTGTAGCTTTTCTCCTTCAATTTTATTTTTGTCACCTAGTTCGCTTTGAAATGACAAACCTCCTTCAGATTCTATGATTTTTGTAATACTATTAGCCACAGTGTTGTGATTGTCTGATATCGATGCTATCGGGGATGATGACTCCGTGGAATTGTGGGATTGATAATGAGGACGTGGAGAACAGACTAATGATTGCTGTTTACATGAATCACTGGTATCAGAATGTTGGGTGATAATGGGAGATGGTTCAATGAATGGTAAAGATGATGATAATGATGACGATGATGATGATGAAAGCACAGCGGATGAACACAAGGACGTTGATGATGAGGATAATAATAATGATGAGGAAGAGACAGATGATAAAACGGGTTTGATCACAGACTCTGCATGGCACAGTTTTAGTTTTTGTTCTTGTTCTAACGAACGCTCTGAACTGGAATGACAATCAACGGCACAGCCTTGCCGATTAACATCAACAAATTTTCCAGAACTTTCCTGATGATGAATTTGTTCCACAGTTTGATCAACAACATTCACTAAATTAGAGTCACTTTCTTTTCTTGTACCATCCAACAAATCGTGTTTTAAACAGCTTTTTTCTTCATAGACACTCAAGCTCGATCCACAACCTTGACTTCCTCCACCCCCTTTCTGAACCACACCACCACCAACATCACCGAAATAGCCACATCCACTACCACCACTGCTATGACTAATGCCACCAAAATCGCTTTCCTCACCATTTTCGGTTTCTTTTTGTCCAAGGGGAGCGGAATTTGCAATGTTATTACAAACACGTGACCTTTGGGTATTTTCAAATTCTTTACCATCACACAAAGCACCATTTTTTGATCCTTCTAATCTACTCATGACCGACACAGCTAGGTTTCTAGAATGTTCTTTCATCTCGATATCCCCATCTTCATCATTGTTAATCAGATTAATTACAGTAGTAGGGATAATATTATTACCGTCCATAGAATTTTCATCACAATGGATCGTACAATCAGACCTTTCACTCTCAATAGAATTGTCCAAAGTCACCCATTTTGAAATATCATTATGAAATAAGTTTTTCTGCCCTAATTCCTTCTGCTGATTAAAACTACGACTACCAAAACTATCAACACTCTCATTCCCGTCTTCGATGGTAGAACAGGTTTCCGTGGTACTCCCGTGAGTCGACAAGGCAGGCGACATGAGAGGTGAATTGACTGCCGAATCGGGAAGGCCAGGGACCACAACTCCCTCGTTTCCACCTTTGTTGCCGCAGCCATCTCCTGATGCTTTCCCTCCCACACGGCTTGCTGATTTCTTAGACTCTCTCTGAAAAGGAAAAAATTAAAATTTCTATAAAAAGTAAAATTCCATTACAGTTAATTACAAGTAGAAAAAGAAAATCACAAAAGTTAAAAGGCAGTGCTGCCAACCCTAGTTCATTAAAATGTGTACAATGAAGAGCCAAAAAGAGGAAGTGGACAATCATTCAAGAACAATAACTAGCCCTAAATCTGATGATGGGCGCTGGGTTCTGATAGTTCAGTTAGTAGAGCACTCGCTTCACACGCAAAGGGACTGAGATCAATCCTGGGTGCAGTAAAGATTTATTTCCTGACCCCCCTGTCCATCCAGAAGATTGGGTATTCAAAATCAAGTCCCATTTTTCAGTGCAAATGTCTGGCTGGAATCGTACTTTAACAAATGTATATCTTAAGAATGAAAACAAAAGTCAGATTTCAGTGAAAAACAATTCTTTAAGGGCAGTGAGCATGGAACCGAATACTTTTGCCCTTATTTTGATTTAAAACATAAATAAGTGGCCGAGTAGCTGGAAGGTCCCGGGTTTGAGCCCCGCTTCAGACGCTTTCGTTTTTTTTTCCTTGAGCAAGATTATTAACCCCCAATTTGCTCACTTTGACAACATGGGTGATTCCTGTTGACATCAGACATCTTGTTTGATGAATTATCTATATTCCTTCGTAGAATCCTAGGTGACGATATCTTATGATGTCATGGCGGAAGGGCATAATTGATTAATTTATTTATTATATATATATTATTATATATATATATATATAGCAGTGCCGATGGTCACAAAAAGTGAAAAAGTAGGGAAATGTTGAACGATTGCCTTTAAGCCCCATTTTTACTGCACTAAACCCCACTTTTAGAGCAGTTGAGATGATAGGCTATCATTGATACTCTAGCTAACTTCTGGAGAGTGGGAAACTGCACCTGTGTGTTCCACCACACATCAACTCTCTCATTGCTAGCACATAGTTTCGAGAAAATGTAATTTTTAAAAGGAGGAAATTCCTCCTCTGGACTCCAAAATCGCGGTTTTTCCGCGGATCCGAGGAAAACCATCAGCACTGATATATATATAATGTTTCTGATATTGTTTTCTCTAATAGATTTTTAAAATATTTTTCCTAACCTACGCCCAACTGTATTTTACTATTATCAAAGAACTCAATTTCTCCTCACCGGTGGACCAGACTCCATGAGTGTCTGGGTGCACTTTGACCCCATCAAACAGTTGACAACATTGAGGAGACTCTTCAGAAACTCCGTCTGTATCACCCTCTCCCAGTACTGGGATCTGTCCGGTGAGCAGACGCGGCACGTGAAGACAACCTCCTCTGGCAAACACGACAGCAGCTGGTACATCTCATCTGTGGAGTGGTGGAATATGGGACAATGAAAGCATATTTGTGACAGTGATGGTTTTGTTTTGTTTTGTCAAAATTGGATTGTGAAAGTTTATTCAATTAAATTTTAGGCTTTCGCCAATAAATCAACAATTTGATGACAACATACATGAAAAGATTCTAAATGTGAGGAAAAAGTAAGACAAAGGGGAAAAAGAAACATACAAGATATTATCGTACATGAAATTAAACATTAACTTACACGAAATAAAACTTTACATTACATATGTTGCATCATGGGATTGTCACGTAATAAAGTCTAACTACATTGAGCATGGTCATTGACCGAATGGGTGATGATGATTGCGAAACTATGGCCCATTTTCGAAACGTTTCGGGCTCAAACCTTTCTTCAGCAAAAACAAAACAAAGAAAAACAATAAAGAGATAAATACATTACTAAATTCCAGATAGAAGACAGAGATAATTTTTGTCGGTCTTCTCTTGTAGAAAAATCTTGAAAAGGTTTACATTATTATTCTTTGTTGTTGGCTGAAGAAGGGTTCCGTGTTTGGTATTTTTGTTCTTTATAGAAACTGTTATATTCATTTTTGTTTATTACTTTTTACAGTCCACAGCTTCTTGCAGCCTAGTGTCAGAATATATAAATCAACAAGCTCGTGTATCTCAAGTTTTGAAAAAAAAAAACTTCTTCAAGATTGGGAGCAGTACTGAGAGTCTTAGTACCACAGCGTGTATATAAAGTTTTGAAAAGTAAACAGACCTGTCAACCCTCCACATTCCAAAAGTGGAATCAGGATGCCTAAAAATAGGAATTTGAGACAAAAAATAGGAATTTCACCTCTTTCACACACACACACACACACACACACACACACACACACACACACACACACACACACACACATCACCCAGCCCGCCCTTTTTTTTTCCTTCTTCTTTTCTACTCTTAGCATTATCATCACTTTTGTAAATCATAATTTTAGAGACAATGGCGGAAGAGTACAAAATGGAAGGGTGAAAATAGGAATGATTCCACCAAAAGCGAAAGAAGGGTTGGCAGGTATGAGTAAACCGTGAACAAAGAAAATACAAAAAAGGAAGAAAAATCAACCAACCAGTGAAGTCTTCACATTTGGCATGGACCCAGCTGTCACAGCTAGCACAGTGGATCATTTTGGAGTCCCAGTCATCGTCAGCATAACACTTGTGGCAAACCGGACAAAAATTACCTGGTGGAAGGGAAGGGATGGGATGGAGGTAAAAAGAACGTGATGGTGGCGTGGTGGTGTTAATGTTTTGTTTGTTTTTGATTGTTTTACGGCGCTTGCAACACATTAAGGTCATATCAGCGCCAGTAAAAAGGAAGAAATGGGATAGTAAAAAGTTATAGAATAGAATTCAATTAAAGCACCCAAGAAAAGGTAAGACAAAGGGGAATTTGTTCAAATAGGAAACAGATGTAGATTCCAAGAGCACTCTATCAAAGTACTTAGTTTGAGATCACCTAAAAGTCTCATCCAGACACAAGCACAGGTCCCCACTAAGAGTAACACACTCAAATGTTAACAAATCAAATATAACATGTAAATAAAACATAATACAGAACATAACAGAGAGATGATTTACAAGGAAAAAATTATCATCTCTCAAAGCAATAACTATACATTCGACTGTTTCCCTCTCAGCCAAGGACTCCGACCAAGGTTAGGACAAAACCAAGCAATCTCACTCCAAGACAAAGAAAGAAAGCATGTTGGAAAACAGATATAAGGGGATAGAAGACACTGTATGTACCTCCCTGCCCACTATGGGAGTGGTGGTGTTAAGAAGAGGGTAGAAATCTCTTGTTCATTTTTTTTGTTGGGGTTTTTTTTTTTTGGTATTGGTTGGTTGTTTGCTTGCCTGTTTTATTTTCTTTATTGTTTTCATAAATAACAATGTGAAATTGAATGTAAGGTTCAATTTAATATACGAAAACAGATTGAATAGACGTTTTGGGTTTCCCCTTTATCAACAAAACAGGATGAATGAAACACTACAGATAAATCATTTCTTGGACCAAAAAGAGTACAAAAATAAGGGAAATCATGCTCAGACCTGCCAAATTGAAAACTTCAAATTTACTAATTTTTATGTCAATTTTTAGTAATATGACAAGGAAATTAGTAGTAGTGGTAGTAGTAGTAGTAGTAGTAGTAGTAGTAGTAGTAGTAGTAGTAGTAGTAGTAGTAGTAGTAGTAGTAGTGGTAGTAGTAGTAGTAGTAGTAGTAGTAGTAGTAGTAGTAGTAGTAGTAGTGGTAGTAGTAGTAGTAGTGGTAGTAGTAGTAGTAGTAGTAGTAGTAGTAGTAGTAGTAGTAGTAGTAGTAGTAGTAGTAGTAGTAGTAGTAGTAGTAGTAGTAGTAGTTCTTATTATTATCATCATTATTTAAGTAATACTGAGAATTAAAAATTCGTTATTTTTCCATACAATTTAGTAATTGGCCATGAAATTTGTCTAAATTCGTAAAATTACGAAAAATTCGTAAGACTCAGCAGGTATGTAATTTTACCCAAGATCAGAGCTGCCAACCCCATCTGATGAGAATGTGTACAATGGGACCTCAAAATGGGGGAGATTTCATAAAAATGGGTACAGTTCTGAAATCGATGGAAACTAACCATTGTGAAAGTAAGAGGAAGGTATAATTACATAAAGTCACACCACACAAGCTCAATTGCAGCAACAATGATGTTCCCAAGACTATAATCAAATCCTTTCAAATTCTACCTCCCAGCATGAAGATCATAATTGGTCAAAAAATATATGAACATCCACTTGGTCACCAAGGTTTCTCAATAGGCTAGTAATAATATGAATTACAACTAAAGAAAACTGAAGTGACTGTACACTGAAAATGGGTACAATCTTGGGGGAAATGCGTACAAGCGTACAATCGCTGAAAATGCGTACAATTCCGCATTTTTTGCGGTAGGTTGGCAGCTCTGCAAGATGTGTTTTTGTTTTTTCCTGTTAATTTTTTTTTTGGTTTAACTTAGGAATAAAAAAACAATTTTAAAAGGTGAGTGACCAAAACACTAACCTTTGTCCATGAGTTTTCCACACTTGTAGCAAAGGGAGAAGTCGTACGTCCAAGTGGCATTCGTGCCCACCCCCGGCGTGGTGGCACCACAACTCTTGCATCGTACACACTTGGTGCAAACCCAAATGTTCTTCTTACGAGACGGTTTGGTGGGATAGTTAGGACCCAAGCATTCAGGGTGGTACATGTCTCGACATCGGTGACACTGATGGGATGAGATGGTCGTAATAATGACAATGATATAAAATGGACCTAAGCATTCTGGGATGGTACATGTCTCGACATCGGTGACACTGATGGGATGAGATGGTCATAATAATGACAATGAGATAAAATGGACCTAAGCATTCGGGATGGTACATGTCTCGACATCGGTGACACTGATGGGATGAGATGGTCATAATAATGACAATGATATAAAATGGACCTAAGCATTCTGGATGGTACATGTCTCGACATCGGTGACACTGATGGGATGAGATGGTCATAATAATGACAATGAGATAAAATGGACCTAAGCATTCGGGATGGTACATGTCTCGACATCGGTGACACTGATGGGATGAGATGGTCGTAATAATGACAATGATATAAAATGGACCTAAGCATTTGGGATGGTACATGTCTCGACATCGGTGACACTGATGGGATGAGATGGTCATAATGACAATGAGATAAAATGGACCTAAGCATTCGGGATGGTACATGTCTCGACATCGGTGACACTGATGGGATGAGATGGTCGTAATAATGACAATGATATAAAATGGACCTAAGCATTTGGGATGGTACATGTCTCGACATCGGTGACACTGATGGGATGAGATGGTCGTAATAATGACAATGATATAAAATGGACCTAAGCATTCTGGGATGGTACATGTCTCGACATCGGTGACACTGATGGGATGAGATGGTCATAATAATGACAATGAGATAAAATGGACCTAAGCATTCGGGATGGTACATGTCTCGACATCGGTGACACTGATGGGATGAGATGGTCGTAATAATGACAATGATATAAAATGGACCTAAGCATTCTGGGATGGTACATGTCTCGACATCGGTGACACTGATGGGATGAGATGGTCGTAATAATGACAATGATATAAAATGGACCTAAGCATTTGGGATGGTACATGTCTCGACATCGGTGACACTGATGGGATGAGATGGTCGTAATGACAATGAGATAAAATGGACCTAAGCATTCGGGATGGTACATGTCTCGACATTGGTGACACTGATGGGATGAGATGGTCATAATAATGACAATGATATAAAATGGACCTAAGCATTCGGGATGGTACATGTCTCGACATCGGTGACACTGATGGGATGAGATGGTCATAATAATGACAATGATATAAAATGGACCTAAGCATTCTGGGATGGTACATGTCTCGACATCGGTGACACTGATGGGATGAGATGGTCATAATAATGACAATGAGATAAAATGGACCTAAGCATTCGGGATGGTACATGTCTCGACATCGGTGACACTGATGGGATGAGATGGTCATAATAATGACAATGAGATAAAATGGACCTAAGCATTCGGGATGGTACATGTCTCGACATCGGTGACACTGATGGGATGAGATGGTCGTAATAATGACAATGATATAAAATGGACCTAAGCATTCTGGGATGGTACATGTCTCGACATCGGTGACACTGATGGGATGAGATGGTCATAATGACAATGAGATAAAATGGACCTAAGCATTCGGGATGGTACATGTCTCGACATTGGTGACACTGATGGGATGAGATGGTCGTAATAATGACAATGATATAAAACCTACAAAAGAGTGAGTTAAGCAGGCACTTATGTTGGTAACAACAAGAAATCAAGTGGGTAGGAAAGTGCCAGAAGACAATAGAGAGAATAAAAATTTAGCGGCACTGATGAGGGCTCGAACCCGCGACCTTACTGGTACGACAACTCCGTCTGCCGGGGAGAGCGTGACTTTACCGTATGAACTATCCACGATCCCAAAAAAAGATCACTTTTAACCCTAGTCTTTTATTAGAGCCTTCTCTCCCCGACTACTTGAGGTCACGGGTTCAACACAAACTCTGCGAAGTTAGTTGGCCAGCATTTAAGCTTAACGACCAATATTCTCAACACAAACATGTAACATAGAAACGAAATTTTTGTTCTCTATTGTTATAAAATCTACATTTCCTTGATGAAATGGAACAAATCCAAACTTCAAGAGAACACCCAAAGATGGAAAAACACATCGATCGTTACTTCAAAACGCTTTAGTAGTCCAGAACCATTAGGATCATGGAACCAGAGTTTATCCCAGTTTCTATAGCATGAAATGGACAATACAATTGCATTCTATACTTTGGATAGGATGCTAGTCTTATCACAAAGTACTTTCTGCCAGATCTAACAGACCCAGCTACCCGAGTGGACAGTGGGGTCAGAAAAAAAATCTCGACTGCATCCCGAATTGATCTCAGTCCCTTCACTTGTAAAGCAACTGCTCTACCAAACTGAGCTATCGGGGGCCCCCAAAAATAATTTAGAAGAGATGTGAAGTTAGTTAAAACATAATAACAGATACACGAAGAACACTTTCATGAATTTCCTCTAAAATTCTAAGCAATTACAAGAAATGAAGTGAGTAGGAAAGTGCCAGAAGACAACAGAGAATAAAAAATTTTCAGCGGCGATGGGGGTTCGAACCCGCGACCTTACTGGTACGAGAACTCCGCCTGGTCGGATAGATCAAGAGCCTACCGTATGAGCTATCCACAACCCATAAGCAAAAAGCCTGTATAGATTTTATCTGCGGCAGATTTTAGGATTATCGTGTAAGAACTGCCACGGACAATTTTGTAAAAAAATCTGTTCATTTTTTTTTTTTTTAATTTTCTAAAAAATCTAATATTTTAAGAAGAAAAAAAAAATTACGCATCAACCGAAAATGCAAAGTTTCCAGCCTAAATGTATATGAATTGCCACTTTAAAGTGGTTTAGTTATATTTGGAAACAGGCCAATTCCTGTGTAAAATAGTTCCATCAATTTCCTCATTTTTCTCTAAAATTCTACATTAAATAACGAGTGAAAAATGATCCAAATTTGGCCATCTTCTACCTGTCATTATCAAAAAGTGTGCGGCTATGTGGTCTCTTGTGGTATGACACACGCTTTCGGATCGGAAGGTTCTGGGTTAGAATCTCGCTCTGCGTATAGTTGAGTCCTTGGAAAAGGCACTTTACTCACATTCTCTCACTGTACTCAGGTGTAAAACGAGTACCTGGCCTTTAACAGCGATGTCTCTGTCCGAAAAAAAAATTTTAATATCACCTCACAGGGTCATGCCTTGTCCTACATGTTAAGTGCTGCTGTTGGCCAGGGACCCCTTGTAAAGCGCTTTGGGCACGTTTAGTGGATATTGCGCTATATATAAAAGCTCAATTATAATTATAAAGAGTTACGACAATTCTCCTCACCTTCAGCAGACCATTCTGTTGCCCGCACACATTACAAAATTGACAGCGTCTGCAACACCAGTAGATGCTGCCGCTGCGGACGTGGTGGTGGTCGTCCCCATCATCCTCTGCCACTGCGACATCATCCGTGGCCACGTCCGGTCTCTCATTGTCCTCCAGGCAGAAGTCGTGGAACGGCTGACAGCACACGATGCAAAATATCAACTGCAGAATAATAGTGAATAATCATAATTTAAAATAAAATAAAATTCCCTTTATTCATCCCAAGGGATAAATATGTCCCTTACTTACTTACTTATCCGAACCAGCGACCACCTGAGCTCTAGCCCTTCGGTCTTGTGCCATGACGT
>NC_088373.1:20540713-20548213 GCF_034508935.2 Berghia stephanieae | reverse complement strand
AAAATCCTCATATCTTATACATTGAATGTCTGTTGTGCCTATTTCAAAGGTGTCAAATCAGAGTGTTCAAATAAAGATCTGAACAAGTGTGTATGAAAGGTGCCAGACAAAGCAAGAAAAATAATACAAGAAAAAAAACCATCCCAAAAAATTGAGTGGACCTCAACTGGGGATCGAATCTCCGACCTTCTGATTACCGGTCTGATGTGCTAACATTATAAAAAGGGGAAATTTCTGACAGAATTGGCCGTCATTTGCTTGCTTACCTTGTCCTTTTTCCAGCTTTCCCCTTTCTCTCCCAGCAAGTCATGCGACAATATCTTGCCCAAATTCGGTGGCACTCTCACGTCTGCCAGAGCCATATTTACAGTTGCCTCGACCATCTTAGACGGATACTTCTTCCGACCACCACCGCCGCCATCTTTATGGTTAGATGACCCCTTGTGATGGCCTTTGCCCTGTGACATCCGAGCACTCCCGTCCATATCCAGGCCATTTCTCCTTACTGTGTTGGGCGTTGTATCAGTCGTTACGTTATTTTCATGGACACTATCATTGGGATCTAAAACCAAGAAGAAAATTAAAATGCATGGATACAATGAAGACAGGTTAGAGCAAGATGGCTTAATCATAAATATATATTTTTTAAAAGAAAAAATTGAGCTTTTATATTGTGCAATATCCACTAAACGCGCTCAAAGCGCTTTACAAAGGGTCCCTCACCAGTAGCAACATGTAACAAAGAACGAGTCATGATGCCTGTTCGATGATAATACCATTTTTTTCAGACATAGACAATGCTGTTAACAGCCAGTTACTCATTTTACACCAGAGTACGGTGAGAGAATGTGAGTAAAGAGTCTTTTCCAACTATGCGCAGAGTAAGGCTTGAACCCAGGACCTTCCGATCCAAAAGCGAGTGTCATACTACAAGACCACAAAGTCGCACAAATATATAAACCAAAAACAATTTGAAATGTAGTAATTTTTTCATTGCCATTATTAGCTAACCCAACATCATCTAAAACTGTTCAACTTCATACTCTCGCTAGAGTTTTAAAAAAAAAAAAATTTTGTAAAAATGCTTCCATTTAACTTTCACTAACTTCCATCACTTGGATCATATTTGCATCCAGGGAGATGCAATGACCCGATGAGGGCCAAAATTGTAATGTTGTGTAAGAATTCATACAGCGTGCTTGATCCACCACCTGCTCTAAGGCGCTACACGCATATAAAGACAATCTGTAATTATTATTATTACTAAAAAGTCTACCTGAATAGGAATGCGTTCAAACGTTTACTAAAATCACTGAGCTCACTGAATGAAAATGAGTAAGAATATGTATTATTTAAGGCACTGAATATGTGTAGCTGGATGAGAAAACCCGGAAAGATGTGCAATTTCATAAATTGAGTTATGTACACAGTGGTGTAGACCACATCTTTCTGATCATTTACCACTTTACATTTTCTTTCTATGTCTATTAGAACCCAAGTTATGAATTTTTTTCTGAATAAAATTTGTTGCTATGGGAAACACTTTATCTTCGTTTTTGGCTCATATCTCGAATCATCTAAACTTGCCGCATCTTCCCGGGTTTTCTCAGCCAGCCTCACATATAGTAATACCACCCACCTTGAGCTTCATCGTTGACCTTTCCATCGCTCCCATTCACGTCCTCGACTTTGTGATTGTCAGTGCCCCCGTCTCCACTTCCTCCATGTCGAGTGGACTTCTTTGATGGCTTTTTATGGCCATTCAAATGAAAACTGGATGAGGGTTTGTAGTCTTTGCTCTTGTCGTTGTCGTAATGATTATCATCATCGTCGTCGTCGTCATTGCCGTCGTCTTCTTTCTCATCCTCGTCTTGGTCATCCCGACAATCTTTCCTCACCACCTCGACAGGGCTCTTGGGTCGAATGAAGGCTTGGGTTGCTTTCCTCGAGTAGTGGGGTTTGTGGCAGGCTGTTTTACTGAGAAGAGGAGGGAGGAGGTGGACAGAGATTTGTTTTGGTTTGTTTTGTTTTTAAGGGTTTTACAGCACTTGCAACACAATAAGGTCATATCAGGGCCAGTAAAAAGGAAGAAAATGGAATAGTATAAAGTTTCAGCCACAAAGTAAAGCAAGCACCTGGAAAAGTCTGTTAGCATAAACTATAATATATTAGACCTGTAAATGAGCTCTATAAAAATTGACTGAAACTGAAACTCTTCGGTTCGTAATTCGTCGTAGCGGTAAAATCCAAAGAAGCAAAATGAAAGGTAAACAGCAAGCTCACTTGAGCAAATCAATGGCAGAAAACTAAATTGCGAGGGAATTAATTAGGCTACTTACCATTGTTCCTTGTAATTAGGTACCCAATCAGTGAAGAAACTTAGAAACGGTCAACCAGTTTGTTTACAACATGAGGTAATCGAGATGTGCTTGTAGCAATCATTTAACTTTCGATTTGAAGGTGTCTACATAACAAACTTCCGGTGTTTCGAATTTTTCTTTCTCATACTTTTCCTGTCCTTCAAGTAAATGTGGTCAATTTTGGCTTAGACGAAACAATGAAATTTATCGCTCGGTGGCTCAGTTAAAATTGGCTACGACAGGTTTCGAAAGTGAAAAAATAATTTCACGAAGGCTGTGTGAAAATACACTGGGGTGTGTTCAGACACGGCAATTCTAAAAAGCGTCGCTTAGCCTTGGCAATATATATCCATCATTAATATAAACGGCCCATGAGCTATGCGTGGGGCTGTGGAACATTCCTAGTTAACTTTACAGTCAATCGACTACGATTCATGAATTCTTTCTTTATTCATTTCTTTCTTCCCTTTTTAAAAATATTTGAATTTGACGAATTGACTGATTTCAGTTAATTGACTGAGAATTTACAGGTCTATGTATTATCATTATTATGTAATTATATCTCAACTGTCAACATGATTTATTGTTTTTCTCTCTTATAATACACTATACAAATAATTTTCAAAGTTCTCTCTAAAGCTGAAAAGTATTGGCGAGAAGAGCATCAGAATGTTTCCACAAAGAATGTCATCAGAGATTTTATCATTTTCAAATGACAAAAAAAAGTTTTGTTGATCTAGAGTTCAAAAGAATCGCAAATCGTCAAAATAAAAATTAGGACAGTAAGTTTATCTCTTGCCAGATCTGCATAAGAAAAAAAAAAAAAAAAAAGGAAAACAAGAAAAAAAAAAGCAAACAAAAAAAGAAAAAAAGAAAAGAAAAAAAAAGGCACCAAAATTTTTTTTAAATAAAAAATAAAAAAGCACAAAAAATACTTGTTAAAGAATTTTGCCACAGAAATTCCATATTTATGACACATCACCTCATACTGGTATTATATTG
The DNA here is from genome assembly GCF_034508935.2 of Berghia stephanieae. Lineage (NCBI taxonomy): Eukaryota > Metazoa > Mollusca > Gastropoda > Nudibranchia > Aeolidiidae > Berghia > Berghia stephanieae. The sequence goes on along the minus strand of NC_088373.1, from coordinate 20,544,851 downwards.
GGATGTTTTAGATGCTAAAACAAGAAAAATTTAATATAAAGTCAAAAATATGAAATGGGTTATTTTAATGTTTTAAGAATAATCAGAATAATAGGTAATTGCTTCCTCAAGTCCTCAAGTGACAAAAACAAAACACTTTACATTTCCGGTCATTTCAACTTTTAAGAATTTTTTTTTTTAGTTTGGCATCTAGTTCATCCCGACCATTTAGAGACAGAGGGTACATTTGGTAAATAGGCCTTTAAAAAGATGGCGATTTTATAATAAATACATTTTACTTACAGACAGCCTCTCTTCAATTTGCCTGTTCCCCCAAACTTGGGTTTGTCTCTGAGGACGGAAAAAAAAAAATTTTTTTTTTGGGAAAATAAGCAATTATTATTTCAACAAAATAAATATAAAACAGCTTCATAAAAAAAAAAAAACTGTTTAATAGTTCAAAGATAGTGAATGTATCAAGCTTAAAATTCTTCTTCATTCAACAAAATAAATGATTTTTTTTTTGAAACTGTTAAACTAGTTTTAGATCTGTACTTTTTTTAATAAAACCCAGAGCTCCTAATAGTTTTCAATGCTCTTTGAAAAATAAGCACTGTTAAACGGAGATCATAAAACTCAACCGTTAGAGTGGTCGTCTCACAAACAAAAAGGAACAGGTTTCAATCCTGGTTCGAGTAGTAGGATATTATTCAAACTGCCCCCCCCCCCCCCCCCCCTCTGGGTTGGGTGTTAGATCTGATGGAAACTACAATGCAAATGACTAGTGTCCTGTATAAATGGTAACAAGAATTTCTTGTTCATTCCTAAAATCTGGAACAAAGCCCTTCTCAAACGAACTGAGTTTTTGTGGGGGGGTTTCAGCAAATAACAGACACAGTAATCCCGACACTTACAAACAAGCAACGCAGACCCCGCATTCTTTCCTGTGGCAGCCTTCACACTGTCCACAGCGAACTTTGCGTAGTCCTCGAGGCCCCTTCACCTTCAGTCTGTTGGCCTTCTCCTTTAGGATCCTGTCAAATGAATAAATTAATAAATAAATAAAAGGATAAATAAATTAATCAAATAATAATAATAATAATAATAATAATAATAATAATAATAATAATAATAATAATAATAATAATAATAATAATAATAGTCATAATAATAACAAGAAAAGAAGAAGAAGAAGAAGAAGAAGAAGAAGAAGAAGAAGAAGAAGAAGAAGAAGAAGAAGAAGAAGAAGAAGAAGAAGAAGAAGAAGAAGAAGAAGAAGAAGAAGAAGAAGAAGAAGAAGAAGAAGAAAAAGAAAAAGAAGAAGAACGAAGAGGAAAAATAATTACTAGGCTGGACTGGAAAGAAAAGGTTACAACAAGTCCTATCACAGACAACAAACAAGAAACCAATTTTTACTAAAAATTTTTAAAAAAAACATTTAATCAATAAATAACAAGACGAGTAGGAATAAAATGAAGGTGACACAATGGTTGCTCACTCCCTCCCCCTCCACAAAGTGATCAGATAAAATTCGATTTCGTGTCAACAAAACTTTTTAAGACCCAAATTAGTTAAATAAAAATAATATATACTTTATTCATCCAAAAAAATGGAAATTCGTCTTCAGACGTGGCATGCATACAAATGTATAAACACAAAGTTGAGAATCTATGGCGACAATGTATACATATATATATATGCAAATGCACAAAAATGTAAAAATATACAACCAAGAACCAATAGCACCACTTTATATATTAATTTGATAAATTGAGATACCTCTGGCCTTTAGTCCGAACTTGTGTGTGTATATTTAAAAAATAGTATTTAATTTAAATCACAGTTACCCATTAAAAATTCGAACACTGTGTGGCAAAAATGAAGCACCCCAAATCGTTACAGCTAGTAAATGTAATGTAGAGTGAAATCAAAAGCAAAGTAATAGATCCAGATCATAGACTTACTCACAACCACACTCTGATGACAGAGCAATCCCAAACATCCCGCACAAAGGACTATTCAGTTACTTCTTTTTGTTATATTTCTAGGACCCAAAAAAAAATATTTTTTTTTTTTTTAAACTTTTTTAGCAATTTTCATCATATAAATTTGACATTTCTCTTCCCTTGAATAATACAGAATGTTGTAAAGGTTGTTTTTTTTTAAAAATAATTTTTAAAATCCTACCAATGATGACAGTCAATGGTTTAATATATAATGATACGATGTCTGCTTACTTTTGTTTTTTCAATTTCCTCTTCAGACTCATCTTTCCGTCAATATTTCTTTCCTTGACAGGTTCTTTTTCAACATCCCCGTTTTCCTCCTCATCAAGAATTTTCATCGCCATTGCTACAGCCTTTTCCCTATCCAAATCTTCCAAAAAAGGATCCTCAAGATCCTCAGCTTCCTTCTTTACTTCATCCTGTTTTCCATCCACTTGCTCATCTGTCGTAGACTGCGTAGTCGCTGCTATCGTCGTTTTGGACGTCATGACCACGTCATCGCCGCTGTCCTCATCTTCTGATAGAACGACTAGAAAATCATGAAGGTAAAAGAAAGATTCGTTATGATAATAAACAGAAATATAAAATTGAAGCTTGAAATTTGTATAGAACAAGGCAGCACGGCAAATCAGAACAGACTTGCATTGTAGCCAGATTGTATAATAATAATAATAATAATAATAATAATACTTTATTGCATCCCAAAAAGGAAATTTTTTGTACAGACGTGTTATAATTTACACAATAAGGTAAAAATACAATGGAAATAGGATGTATATATATAAAAAAAAGAGAGGAGCAGCTCTATAACCAGAGCTGCGCTTTATAATATGAATAATATCAACACTGTAAAATACTTAAAACTGTCACTATAAATTGAAAATTGTAAAGATTGCAAAACAAATAAATTAATAAATTAATATTTATATTTTAAAAAGTAAAAATGAGAAATAATTATATAAAATGATTATTGCTTGTTGTTATAAAGCCTGATACTGGACGGCAGAAAAGATTTTCGGTGTCTCTCTGTTTTCGTTGAAATAGAGAAAGGGCGACCACTTCTTTCTGACATAATAATTGATGGTCTTAGTGGATGATACTGGTCATTGATTATTTTAGTTATTTTATTTATACAAAATTTCTCGTATAAAAGATCTACATCGTCAACATCATTTATATAGCGTTTAATGGATTTTTTAATATTTGAATTTATTTTGTTCCTTTCCACTGCTAAGCAATTGCCTCCCCAAGCTGTTATACAAAATGACAAAACACTTTCGATTACTGCTCTATAAAATAATGTGCAGAGGGTTTTATCTATTCTAAACTGAGAGAGTTTTGATAAAAAATATGTACGTCTGCACATCTTATGCCTAATTATTTTCAAGTGTTCATCCCACTTGAGCCTGTCATCAATCGTTACACCAAGGTATTTGTAGTGAGGAACTCGCTGGACGAATTGGTCCTTTAATTTTAACAGTTCTATCGGTTCCTTCACTCTCCTAAAGTCAATCACTAGCTCCTTTGTCTTGCTTATGTTAAGCTCTAGGTGGTGGGCATCACACCAAGACACAAATCTATCAATTTCTTGCCTATAAGCCACTTCGTTGCCATTTGTTATGAGGCCTTGAAGAGCGGTGTCATCTGCAAACTTTATTAAAGGTACACTCAGGTTTTGACTTCTACAGTCATTCGTGTATATTGTGAATAATACAGGGACAATACACAACCTTGAGGAGCACCAGTATTTGTAGTTATACAGGAAGATTTGTTTTGTCCTAATTGAACATATTGTGCTCTCTCCGTAAGAAATTCGAGCACCCAAGCAATTATATACTTGTTTAAAATCAGACTAGGCAATTTTTGAACAACCAACTGAGGTTGCATTGTATTGAACGCTGAAGAAAAATCTGCAAAAAGCAATCTGCAATAGCTCCTAGCATGATCTAGATGCCTGTAGATGTTGTTTGTAAACAGCAAAATGGCATCCTCTACGCCACGTCCTGGTTTGTAAGCAAATTGATGACTATCACTCAATGGCATAAATTGATTCCTAATTTTAACAAGAACAAGTTTTTCTAAAGATTTCATGACTATTGAAGTCAGCGCAACAGGTCTGAGATCGTTCATAGTTTCAAGTTTTTCTTTTTTTG
>NC_088373.1:20533213-20535713 GCF_034508935.2 Berghia stephanieae | reverse complement strand
TGAAAGCAAAATGAAGTATTTATATGGAACACAGTAAAAAAAAAAAAAAAAAAAAAAGACAAAACAATCAAACAACTTGACATCTTTTTTAAAAATTTCAATTAGGAGACTCTATCAGTTGCCTAGTTCCAACCCTCACATGTAATGACAATTTCCATCTGTTTTGCCCGACAAAGTCAATCTAGTATTATTATCTAAACTGATCAGGAAAAATAAATAAATGAAAATTTAGCTCTCTGTATTATCGACACCCACAGCAGCATGTGAAATACACACGGATGTGGAATCACTAGGACTGCGCAGAGAATCAGCAGTGTAAGAAATGGTTGAAAGATTTTAACGAAAAGATGAAAACCATCCAAACAGGGTTCTAGTGGAGAAATGGAGGCCAAGTACAAGATTTAAACAAACATCCCTGCTACACATTGCGAACAACTTGAACGAAAGATGCAGACTCCCAGAAAACAGAGAAAAATCCACAAAAAACCGCCACCCTTAACCAACCTGATCACTGATGTCATGTGGCTCCAATTTCATCTTGTGCCGTTTCTTCTTGGTGGGATCCTTGATGTTTACTGACCCCGATTCTATTCCTGGTATTGACTGACAGGCACTGGACAAGTTCTGGGGTCGGAGAGAGTAAAAGGAAAAAAAAATTAGTAAGAATCAGTGCTGATGGTGACAAAAAGGGAAAAAGGAGGAAAATTATGAATGGTTTTATTTACGCCACATGTTTACTTCACTAACCCCCACTTTTAGAGCCATTGAGATGATAAACTACTCTAGCTATCTTCTGGATAGTGGGGAAGCTGCACCACTTTGTTCCACCACACATGAAATCTCTCAAAGCCAGAAAATTTGATTGAGGAAAATGTCTTTTTTCAAAGGAGGAAATTCCTCCTCTGACACAAAAATCGCGGATTTCTGGGGATCCGAGGAAAACCATCAGCACTGAAGAATTAAAAGTACTTGAGTAAAAAAGTTTTTAAAATAAACAACCACATTGGCAAATAATGAAAGCCGTATAGTCCTATTGTTCGACAGGCTTCACCAACACGGTCTTGAGCTTTTATATAGCGCTATATCCACGTAATGTGCTCAAAGCGCTTTACAAGGGGTCCCTGACCAACAGCAACACTCAACATGTAAGTAGTGACATGATGCCTGTTAGGCGAAGGGGCGACACCTGAATTATCGATTTTTGGGTCAAAATATAAAATTTCAGTTTTTTATTTATTATAAAAGAACAATCATTTTTTCACATATTTTCAGCACTGAGAAGGTGATTTGGATAATATAAAGTTTGTAAATCGTCTTTCATAAACATGGAAGTCGACATGAAAATACCAAACTTTTCAATTTTTTGTGAGAATTCAACTGAAAATAATAGGGCTGAAAAGCATTATAATACATATCGATGTTGTAGATTTTGATATCGATAGTTTAGTCTACTCTTTGCCCGTCTAGTTGACAAGGTTTCAGTCTCATAAATATCACAATATGGGCAGGGGAGGGGGTTTAGAAACTGTTAGTCGCGAACAAATATTGTGTGTCAAACAGCTGATAAGAGGTCAAGTTGTCAGGTTAATACAACGTGATCACGAATGGTGCGATCTGATTGGCTGACCTTGTTCTCGACCTCCGACTCCGCGCCAGGGATTGGATGTTGAGTCAGGGTGAAAGTTCGCCTCTATTACTATTACTACGATTTGTTTACATTCCAATTGATCAGTTGTTTTATCAAATTTTGACACGTATTCACGTTAATTATCTCTAAATATTTCTAATTTTTACTGGATTATTATAAATATACCTAAAGTGACCAAAAAATCCAAACGTTGGCAACAATTATTTGCTACATAAGCCAAGAAAGCAAGAAAGTTATGATGGCTCATGGTTGATCCGTGGCCACAAATCTTTGATTGGGATTGGGTGTGTGATAGTAAGTAGTATTATGATAAAGCGATTCCAAGCAATGCCGCAGCGGAAAGAAATGAGATGGGCTATTCTTGCCGATCTTTACCACGGTTATTCCACCAATGACTTCCCTCAACATAGGTATTGTCCTCCTGAACCGGACTCCATATGCTTTTATAAAAAATATATTGCTGCCCATGTGTATCCTGTTGACACAAGCAGCGTCTACATACACCTTTGAATTTTGATTTGCTTCATGAGCACTTGAAGCCTGTATATGATTTGTTGTGAGATGAAGACAGCACAAATCCAAACGAAAGGTTTCATAATTCTGTTTGGTCAAGATGCCATAAAACATACTTCCATTCCCTGAAAAAAGTTGAGTTTGGTGCAGAGTATAATTTTGGTCCAACAGAAATAACATCCCTGAAAGTGTCTTTGAGCATCGGTGGACTGGGAGAACACTCCCAGATGTTGAGCCAGGAAGCAGAGTCAAAAAGACTTGACCAAAGCATAAGGGTTGCTCAACATAAAGAGAAAAAAAAGAGGCAAAATGAAAGCTCAGACCCGTGAAAAAGCCCAG
>NC_088373.1:20508213-20530713 GCF_034508935.2 Berghia stephanieae | reverse complement strand
AAACATTAATATTGGATTGAATTATACTAATACGTGTGTGCATCCCTGATATAATCAGTCACATGGTGAAAAAAATTTTTGCCGTTTTTTTTTGCTTTTATTGAAAGCCCAATGTCTCCTGAGCATTTTTATTTGAAGCAAATCGGGTGTTTTTTTCATGAAGTTATGGTCATATGCATGGGCTTGGGTGTGAAATCCTAATTTTGAGAAAATCGCTTCCAGAGTTGATATTAAGTATAATAATTACCTTCATAAAAAAATTAAAATAAGTAGAATTCAATTTAAATATTTCATCAATATGTAGAAAAATGTTTGATTTAATGATTTTTGATGAGAACTCATTTTCCATAAAAATTGACCTCTTGACTAAAATTGTCAATATCCCTGTTCAAATCTTTTCACCATGCGACTGATTATCTCAGGGATGCCCACATATATAAACATGTCAACAGCAAAACATGGTTGTGGAATTCTTTTCTTCGAATGAAAGAATGAAATATGGCTGCGCTGTCTCTATGGACGGTTGCCGTGAATGTGTGTGTTACTTCGAGTGTGGTGTCAGTCTTGTTTCTGGTATTCAGTTAGTAATTTGTTTCCATATAAATCTCTGTCCAGTGCAAGTGTTCTTAGCTTTTGAAAAGCTACCTAATTTGGTATTCATGATATCAAGCAGGAAAGTTGAGTAAAAGATCTTAATCCATTAAATCATATATCAATGGCGATCTCCATGGATGTTTCATGAGAAAATAACTTGGTAATTTTACTAAATAAATAATTTAAAACTTCCATTTCACAAATCTACATAAAATAATGAAGTGTAATCTTCCAGAAGCTATCTAACTTGGTATTTGTAATGTCAAAACAGGAAACTTAAAACAAAAGCTCCAAATACGTTGATTAAGAAATGTATATTAACACAACATCACTCTTCAATAACGTTTTAAAGTTTCATGAGAAATTTTTTAAAATAATTAAACTTCCATAATACAAATCTACATATAATACAGTGTAACCTTCTAGAATCTACTTAATTTGGTATTGAGTGATGTCAAACAGGAAAGTTGAACAAAATCTCCATCAATCTCCACTGGTTTTTTTTTTTTTTTACGTTTCATGAGAAAACAACCTGAAAATTTTAATCTACATAAAATCAAAACCCATAGTATGTGACCCTAAAAAACAGTGTGTTGTGGTAATTTAGAGATGTTGTGAATTGAAATTGTAGCTAAAAAGGCGAGCTTTTTAATATACATAATCTCCTTCAGGCCTTGAGGCACAGAGGGCATCCACCAGTCAGACATCTCCAATTTTTGCGCTCGGCTGCTTTCGCAGTGGCCGAGACTTGGGTTTAATATTGGGGGTATCTGACAGCTAAGTTGTTAGAGCACTCCCTTCACATGCAAAGGGACCAAGATCGATCCTGGGTGGGGGTTGAGATACCCCCCCCCCCCACTCCCCTTCTGCCACCACAGCTGTGAATAGATTCTGCGACAGACCAGCATCCTATCCAAAGGGGAGTAAACAATTGCTATATTGTCAGTTCCATGATATAGAAACCAGGATAAACTCCATCTCCATACGGCTAGTTAATTTTGATGTTTTGTTTTATATTTAAAGGGGAGAAAAGTACAGATTCTAAAGAGGGAAAAAACTAGAATTCCATACTTCTGATTAACCCTCTCCTTACCACCCATAGGAAAATCGTCACATTCGTTACAATGTAACCAACAATTTTCTCATTCTGATTTCTCTTGTACGTCACGAAATTTAAAGAAATTCTTTGATTACAGCTATAAACACTAAACACTGTGTTGTAGAGCTCACTTGTTACTTTTTGTTTGAGTAAGAAAAGTCTATTTTTGTGCTGGGTGGGTGTGAATTTTCGGGGAGTATTCCAGAAATAGATGGTAAGGAGAGAGTTAATCAAATAATTTTTTTAAAATCTACTTCATTTAAACAAAATACCAGATTGATGCAGTCAGTCACTTCATTCATTATACAACAAAACTTACCAAATCCTTCGGGAGAGAAAGATCCGACGCCATCTTCCATCCCTTCAAACAATCCACATTTCTGCTTGTTGATGCCAGGTGCATGGAGTTGGGAGAAGGGAGATAACTGACTCAAAGAAGAACTGGGTTGAATAAATGGAGAATTAGCATCTCCTGTGGAGACTGTCTGTCTCTGCTCTGACAGCTTCTGTTTCCTTTCTTGCTTGGCCTCTCGCTTGAGCTGAGCTTTGAGGGAACGCGCTAGAGCGGCTTTGGAACGATTTAGCGCAGTTCTGTTGAGCTGAAGCTTGGCCTGCCTCAAAACAACAATGTTATTCTGCGGCAAGGCTAAACCAGGTCTGCGATTTTTGTTCTTTTTATGAGAGGAACTGTGTATGGTGAAATTGGCAGCAGGATCAGTGAACAACTTGGCTGGAGCAATCAAACTTTTGGTTGTGCCAAACCTTTTACTGACGAGTTCGGAGGAGTGCGGAGAATTTCCTGAAGATGATTGAGTTTGGTCAACAAACGGTGATCCTGCTGTGTCAGGGAAGGATGAGTTGCCTTTTGTGGGACTAGTTATGTCAAGAATTTGTTGCTGTAGCTTTATTTCGTCTTCAGGGTTGTCCTCAACGAGTTTCATCCGCATTATGAGACTAGGCTTTTTAGCACGTTTACCTTCCACTATGAGTGGTTGGTCCAGCAAACCCACGGGTTTATCCTGACCAAATAAAACATCACTGAAAGACGAGGTGCCGCTGGGCTGTGGAGCTGAAGAGAATGCTGGAAATCCCTTCTCTCGATTAGCGTTGAGTGGAGATAGAGACATTCCTTGTCCTTGGAAAGACGAGAATGCGTTTATTTTATTGTTACTCGTGGAGTCCAAACCGAACATAGAAAACGGCATGGCTTCTTGGGGTATCAAAGAAGGAGACGATGCTGTTGATGAGGTGACGAGTTTAGGCTGTTTCCCAGAGACTGTAGAATTATCGTTATCTTCTTCCTCTAGGAATCTTTTGGTTGGTTTGATGACACGAGATGACCTTGAGCTTTTCGTGGGCAAGACAAATTTTTTCTTATTGTTGGCAACACGTTTCGTTGCTTTTGCCAAGAGTTGCTGTGTGACTGTTTTGTATTTTGTTGAAAAAGAAGAGCTCTGAATGGCTGTGTGCTGCGACTCTTTTGAATTTGTAAGCATCCACGACTTCGTCCCATCATCAGCCTCCTCAGCGATTGAGACAATTTTCTTGGGTCGGCCAACGGGCCTCTTGGCAACTCCAGGTGTTTCAATCGTGTGTGTCAGTCTTTTCAATTTAATCCGATTCATTGTGGCCACCTTCACTTGATAACCTCGACCCACAATTTGACCTGCGCTGTGTTGATTACCTTTGAACTTTGACCTCGCCTCCACCAATCCAGACCGTACAACACAGCCATATGTGTCCCTGAAATTGGCAGGAAGTCTGGAGATGGGTAGGCCTGAGGCTTCAAGGTCAGCGAGTCTGGCATGAGACCTTTCATAGCACTCCTTCAACTCCTCTTCCTGTTTTTCTCGAAGCCTCTGCTCCACTTTGGCCATCCGCTGCACACAGGCCTCTGCAAGATTGATGTCCTTCTCTGTAAACCCACGGAACTCATCTTCCTATAATTGATAAAATATTTGAGTCAATAATATTCGAGAATAGCAAGAAAATCAAAATACAACTTTTGGTTTTAAAAATTTATATTTTGGTGCTTTTGTTTTTACGTTTTTTAATGTTTTAAGACGACACAGTCGAAATATTTCAGCACCAGTTAAAAAACAGAAAATGGGATAGTTTTCAATAGTGAGATTAAGATGACAGAGGCTAGTCCATATGTTGCTAAATTATCAGGTTCAGTTCGGGCACATTTGAATTGTTATGGAAAAGCACTTTCCACAATGAGATCAGAACTTCAGAACAGACAAAATATAGAAAAAATCCAACTGCCTTAACTTGGATAAGGACCGATCCACAGGCACAGTTGTAAAATAAATGAAAGATGTTTAAAAATGCACAACTGCCAAACTGGTACATCACTTGAGAGGGAGTTTTGGGATAAAAATTAGGGAGATTAGCTAAAATGTAAGAAATTGTAAATTAATTTTCTTTGAAGCAATATAAAGGTCTTTTCAGTAGTAATAGTAATAGTAGTTGTAGTAAATTGAACCTCTAAATATTGGAGAAGTCCTACTTTTGACAACATAAACACACATTATAATGGAGTGTACTTATTTCTCTTGGATCTAAACCCTTATAAAAGCTTGCTTGAAATAAAAAAATTAACATGTGATCAAGATAATATTTTTAGAGGGGTCGAGTTTAAATTTTACAAATTAATAAAGGGAAATAATGATGTTAATGTTTAACCTTTATTAGGGTTTACAAACCATCTTGTGATACAACTATCTAACACAACTAATCATTCAATATTTGAATATCTGTAACATATCATGACAATTTAATCAATTTTTTTCTTTTTTTTTAGGAAACATGTTTTTAAAAATGTTTTTAAGGGTTTTGGGGTGCTTGTTAACACAGTAGATTATTATATCGGCACCAGTTAAAAGGAATAAAATGAGATCATAAAAGGTTCTATAAAAGCAATCAAAGCAATCAAGACAACGGGGAATTGGTTCAAATAGGGAACAGTTGTAAATTCCAAGAACACAGTATCAAAGTACTTTGAGATCACATAAATGTCTCATCCAGATGCAATCACGGGTCCCCAACTAATAGGAACACACTAAAATGTTTACAATCATATGTGAAACATAAAAATAATACGGTGCATAACAGAGAGACGATTTACAAGACAAAAAATATCATCAACTCCCAAAACTGTAACTTTACATTTGTTTAACTGTTTCCCTCCCAGCCAGGTTATCCGTCCACGGCCAGGACAAAACTAAGTAATCTAATTCCAAGACAAAGACAGAGAGCAAGTTGGAAAATTGATATAGGGGGATGGAAGACACAGTAAGTACCTTCCTGCCCACTATGGGAGGTCAGGAACCCTACCCAGTTTTTCAGAAACAAATGGGAGTAAATTCACTCAAGCAAATTAAATACAATGTATTCAAGATCCATAATTTTGTTTTCATATTTTTTTTTCTATTTTAGACTTATATTATTACTTTTTTTTAAAGTCATTAAGAGTGCATATATATGATTTTTTTTTAATTAGTGTTTAAAAGTTTAAGTCATTCTCATTAAATTACCTTCCTTTCTTTATAATTAGATTCATCTTAAAATTCAGGATTAATGATCCAATTGACACAGCTTTGAATCCAAAAAAATATTCACATACACTTAAAATAATCTCTAGACTGAAATTCACGGAGAAAAATATAACCTAAACTCTCATGACATAAAATATGCTCACATGCAAAATGTTATGCAAAATTAAAATACCCTACATTATCAGGAAAAACGCATCAAAAGTGACCAATTAAAAACCATCTGAAAGTACATTATATCAACAACCAAGAATAACTTCCTCAAATCGATATTCATCAACCGTAATAATCTGTTTACGATTAAACAAATATGACCTAAACCAATCAATCGCTGCACCAGACACGCCATACGTAATTTAGAGATATTTGAGGAGAAGATTGTGATTGCTGCCAAAAGCGGAAGATCGGTCGAGTAAATTCAGCAAAGAACATGAAACATTGTCTATAACAGAGAGAAGATCATTAACAACCCTTACAAGCGCTATTTCCGTCGAATAATGTTGCCTATAAGCTATTTAAATTTTTGTTCAAGACAATTATTTTTAAGATGAGACAGAAATTGTTTCAAAACAAGCTCTTCCAAGATTTTAGAGAGAACACGGTACCGAAAATCATGCTGAAACTGAACATTTAGCAAAAAGCCCCAGTTTCTGTGATCTAGCCTGAACTACAGTACTATTTTTAAGATGAGACAGAAATTGTTTCAAAACAAGCTCTTCCAAGATTTTAGAGAGAACATGGTACTGAAAATCATGTTGAAACTGAACATTTAGCAAAAAGCCCCGGTTTCTGTGATCTAGCTTGAACGACGGTACTATTTTTAAGATGAGACAGAAATTGTTTCAAAACAAGCTCTTCCAAGATTTTAGAGAGAACACGGTACCGAAAAATCATGCTGAAACTGAACATTTAGCAAAAAGCCCCGGTTTCTGTGATCTAGCCTGAACGACGGTACCACTTGCTGATTACAAGAGATATAGCTGTCACTGAGTAATTCATTACCGCTGCAGGCAAATTAGTAAGGGGAGATCACTGAGTAGCAAAATTATGCATAAAACATGCATTTTAAAATTATTCTGCGACTAAATGTTCAAATTATGAGTCAGTTTTTCTTCAGCTTAATTAAAGATCCATCTTTCTTCTTTTAAACTGTTTTTAAATGAAGAAATTTCGTCCAGAAATAAATCTACTTTTGTGTTGGGTGAGTATGAAGTTTCCGGAAAAAATCTGATAACAACTGGTAAGGAGAGAGTTAAAATGATGCAAAGTTCAGATATCACAATCACATACAGCTTTTTATTCTGCTCAAAATGCCTTAAAACCTCTATACATATTTGGAAAGAGGGGAAATTAAATTTTAAGAAAAATAATAAGAAATAATTAATTTGACTTAGAAAAACAAAAGTGCTACATCTCATGTTACCAGTTTGTGAGAAAACCGCCAAACAAACAAAAAAAAATGGAAAGAAATTATTTATAACTGTTGATTCTTTTAAATTAGTCGTGCTTTGAGAAAAAATTTTCCCTGACTTGCATTATTTTATTGGCTGATTCCGTCTTCAAAACCACGCATTTTGCCGTATATTTGCTTCAAAAGTCCATTGGAATAGCCAAAGCAGCCATTTTGTAAATGAGAACAAAGTTGCCAGGTGTTTTAAGTGGTAAACAAGTGAAAAGAAAAATGATCTAAGGATGAATTTGTCTGCATCGCAGTCAGCCAACAGCGGATGAAATCATCCGCATCGCAGCCAAGTGGTAAAGTTGTGTGTAGGACACAGCAAATAGATTGAAAAAGAATCCATAAAGCCGTAAAGCAAATCAAAACTCGTGGCCCCAGAACTGTTGAGTCCATGGATCCGATCTAGATTCACTACAAATGCCGTCCTCAAATAACCTTAGGTCTTAGACCTCGATAATAAAGCACACAGACGCATGCATAAAATATTAATAATTAAAAATCTCTAGTATTGTTCATATTTCTATGATTATATATATTAATATTATTTAAACCTTGGTAAACACCAGCCAACTTTTCTCATTGATCCCTCTTACTCTTACTCTTATGCCTGTCCTGTGCCATGGAAATTAAATTTTTGAATTAAAATATTTTTCTGGCAGGAAAGGATATTACATCCAAAAACAACAACACAACTGGATACTGCAAATTAGTCGTAGTAGGAGTAGGAGCGGGAACAGGGCCAGGTATTTGCAAAGGAAAACCGTCTGTGAAAGTGAATGGCTGTGACTGTGGTTTCAATGATCAGTATCAGTCACAGTGCCCAGTCAAGCTCAGCGGAGCACTACAGCAATGAAAAAATATTTAAAACTGACATATGTTGTTGTTCAGAACTATTCTTAAAGCTTGAAGTGCAGCCATCATTTTTCTTAACTTCAACGAGCACAAGAGTCAAGTCCAAATATAACAACAAGTGAGAGTGATCATGAGCCGTGAGTGTAAGATCGCGTCGTGAAATAGAAATTTAAATGACTCGATTGGATTATGATTAGTCGTTTCCTTGTATTTATTTTATCAAGCAATTAAAAGTTAGCAACGCATGTGTCTGTAACATTTTTCGATTGATTTCTCACATTTTCTAACCAATAATGACTTTATTTGCATTGTTTATCTCAGGGGGAATCATTGGGATGACCAGCCGTTCCGACACACTCCGACTACGATGACGAAACTGAACAGATCGGGTGGCCTTGAAATTTATGTAGGCATAACTTTCATCAATTCTAAAGTTAGGTACAATTACACCAAATTCGTCGTAACAGCATCCCAACGACTCCACTCAGATGTAACAGGAAGCCATTTAAATACATTTAAATGTCATTCAAATTAAAAACATTCAATTTGCTTCTGTCGGAGGAAGCCATTTTGTTACATTTGTTTAGAATTTGATACGAGCAATTACTAAGATTACCTCATCTGAATCACCAAATGCTTCTTTAAATCTTTTTAATCCTCTATGAATACTTGAAACAATAGATAATGTATGATCCGTAGTCTGACTTGCTTCGTCGGCTCCATATCGAACACCAATCCGATCAAATCGATAGCCAGGACGACCTGGGAAGCGGAGCCGCGCCATGTTGACTTACGTCCATGAATCTTAAAGAAAAAACAAAATGGCGGAATGCGAAGTCAAAACGACTTTTAAAAATCACGGTTCAAGCAATGCAGTGGTCATTTTTCTATGTTGTAAGATTCTGCACATTTAGTTATTATTCAACTGTATCAAAATTGTGTTTTAATTCTTCATCTTTATGCATTTATTGGTATTTTTTAGATAAAACTTTGAGTCCATTGATTAACCATGTTCTTGGCCTTTTGATGACCAATCAAGAAGGTAAAGTCATACGCGCCAAATGCCACTCGCTTCCCATTTTTGTTGTAGGAAAGCAACTGTTTTTATGTTTTGTTTGGCAAAAATGTCGTAATATTCTTTGAATATTTTCCCGATGACCATAATTGTACTATATACATGTGCTTTTGCTGGAAATAACACAAATTTTGAATAGACTTTTAAAGGGAGTTTTTTATCAAGCTCTTTTGACTTTTATTTGATTATAAACTCTGAATAATCCCAGAATTCACTAAGGAGCGCTTCCTTGTAGATTTAATCCAGTTGGCAATGCTGTGCAATACGAGCTTTCTTTTTCTTCTTGCTGTTAGTCTGTAAGCATTACCAAACTAAGACTACTATAGAAGTTTGTGTCTGCAAGACTATCAATTTCCAATCTTGGTGGATATTTCTCTCTCTATGTTGCTGTCATAAAATGAAACAAGGCTGCTAAGACAGCCTATATAATATGCTAACGAAAGAGTGAAAATGAAGAGGCTTCGTATGGGAACAAAACAGGGCATACACACAGCAAAACCGTTTTGTTCCCATACGAGGCCTCTCCATTTTCACTCTTTCGTTTACGATCACCGGCTTCAGGCAGCCTTTACCGTTTTCTACTTTTCCTATATAATATGGAAATGTCAACTTTTTCTTTGAGTCGTCGCACGATGGTTTATGATGCTAGACTAGCTAGTACTGTGTTCTTTCTATCGATTCGACAGTGGTTTCATAGTTACACCACAACAACAATAATATGATAATCCACTCGATCCGCAAATTCCCCTCTTCACTCAGTTTTGAAATATCTGTCCACTTGGGTAACGTTGCAGTTATTTCACAAGATATTCTTCCCCTTATAATATTGCTTCCCGTCAAATCAAGGTGGGTGACTCAGCCAAGTCACAGTGAACTTTAATATTATACAGTAGTTCGCTATGAGCTTATATGAACTTACACTCCAGTACGGTTTCCTCGAACACATCGTTACCTCGAACTCATTCGAATGTCCAGATTTTTTTCCTTATTATTCTTGGTTATTATTCCATTCCTTCCTCGAACTAATTTTTACCTCGAACACGGTTTCTTCGAACTAATTTCACCCAGGCTACGTTAATTAATTACTTAAATGTTTGTTTATGCTCCCTGTGATTTCGACCACTGATGACTTACTGTGACATTGACAGTTACTTGTGTGTGTGTATATATGTCTACACTGCATGTGTGTGTAGTGTGTATGCAGTATGATTACACATGCAGACACTCACAACCACTCACTCACACACTCCGTCGCCGTTTCGGATGTAAGGCACGACTCCACTTTTTCTTACCACTTCACCATTAGTTCCAATTCCCAACACACACACACACACACACACACACACACAGACACACACATACCAACTCCTTGTAACATTTCAATAAAGTAAATAATAAAATAAAGTTCTCTTTCTTCATCCTCAAGCAGAATTTTATCTTAGGGTCTATTCCATAGGAAGACTGGAATAACCCAGATGTCAGCGCAACACAGCGCCACAAATTGAGCTGCGGCTTGCTGAAGGCCACAAAACGCGGTGGATATTCGAACTGGGTATCTGTCGGGTACGAAGCAAAGACCCTACCGTTGAGGTGAGGCGATGAGGTCTCCTCTTAATGAACGTTCTCTTCAAGCTCAGTTGAGATAATGTTCCCTGTCCCGAGGAATCTTATTTGTGACCTCTCGCCTCAAAACGGTATAATGTCGGGATGGTTAAGATGCTGAAAATTGAATTTATTACCAGAAATATCAGATTTAGGTTGAGTTTAAATGTTTTATTGAGGGGGATGAATATCATATTTCAGGGTACCAGTACCAATACATCAAAATTTTGACCAGTTTAGCAGTAATTTTGGCTTTTGAGTATCTGGTTCATCCCGGCATAATACCGTTTTGAGACGATGGGTCACGTCACATTTGTTTTTGTTTTGCCTAATCAACCTCCATCCCTTACTTAATTACTCTACTTTCCGTTCTGAAGTCAGACAAACTAAGCTGTATACAAGGGCACCGAGAACTCACTCGGCTTATTGAGGCTCTATACATTATACGTTTGAAAGGGGCTTACTTCGATCTCTGTTCAAAATGCATTGTTAAGCCAGCTCTCCGTTTGCCAGATATTGTTCCATTCCATACTCGAATAGATAGTATGCGCTTGGCTAAGAAGCTCACAACATTGCCATCCGGAAGTATAACGGACCAACACACAAAACCCTGTGTAACCTTAAACGTTTATAGTTTGGTTAATACTAATACAGTTTAGTGAGAATTACTCACAAACATGGAGGGCAAAAAAAAAAACAATAACAATGGCCTGCGTGACGTCATCTTCGTTCTATGATCTATACATTTCTGAGGTTAATGTTTTAGTGGGGGCAATGGATAATGTTTCTTTGATTTAATGTGATCAAAACGAAAATTTAAGATTTCTGGTCAATTTTGCATTAGAATTAGAGTCACATTGTGACATTTAGTTCACCTCGAAATATAAGCGAATTGAGGCGGTAGATCACCTTATGCATGTATTGATCGGTCGTCTCGAGATACATATGGAACGCACTTAGTCATCGGACAAAGTCCTGTGAAAATTTATCATCTTTCAGGAGATGTCTGAAGACTGAGTTGTTCCGCGAGGCTTATTTTTCATGAAATAGATGTTGCTTAGATTTTGTTTTGTTTTTTTTTGTATGCATGCTTATTATGTATCATGTAGTGTCGTGATTTTAAATTTTGTTGTTTTTAAACATTTTTATTTTCATTATGTAATGCGCGCAGGGCACGATTAACGTGGATGTTTAGGCGCTATATAAATTCATTATTTACTATTTACTAAATTACTACATCGTAATTCTGAGTGGACTCTATCTGCTCAGTGCAACTAAAGCCTCCTGTGGAAAATGCTGGCCAACAAAAAAAAAAAAAAAAAGAAATCAACAACAACAAAAAGAAGTCAAAATTGCAAATTGAATAATCTTATAGAACTACCGTATAGAGCCCACGAACCCGGGGTTTATCCTGGATTCTGAAGCGTAAACAGATGGTAAAAATTTGCCTGCTATCTTTTTGACAAGACGCTTGTCTATTGTAGTCTTTTTTTAAAGGGTTGAATTTTATTCATACTTACGTACTTACTTATTTGCTTACTTGGTAAAGCACTTAACAATTATTATCCCATTCGACTCGGGTGTGAATGAATAGCTGGCTGTAGGCAATGACCGATATATATTGTAATAGTGTTAATATAAAAAGGAAACCGGACCCGACAGGCGACTTGCACTGATAAATTTATAAAAAAACAGAGCACTTAAAAAAAATAGCTTTTATATAGCGCAATATCCACTTAGCGTGCTCAAAGCGCTTTACAAGGGGTCTCTGGCTAACAGTTCCACTTAACATGTAGGACGGAACATGGCGCCGGTTATGCGATAGGCCCTATTGCAATTTTTCGGACAGGGACAACGCTGTTAACGGCCAGGTACTCATTTTACATCTGAGTACGATGAGAGAATGTGAGTAAAGAGCCTTTTCCAAGGACTCAACTATGTTACTGTTAGTTCATCTACCTACCCACTGTTCTGAAAACAAGTAATTTTTTTAATTTTTTGGAACGCAAGAAAATTACTCTTATTAGAATACAAAGTGTGAGCTCAGATAAATTAAATCATAACCTTAATCATAACCTTAACCATAATCTTTTATTAATTTTAAACTGACCATTGGCAAACTTCACACAATCCGGCCAAAAAAAAAATGTCGAGACAGAAACAACAAGATTATTCACACAATGTTAAACAGAGACTTGCAGCGCCTCGAGAACTACTATCACGAGTTCAGATTGGAAAGAGGTCTAGCAGTGCAAACCTTTCCTCGCAAAGGATAGAGACCGATGAAGGGAATTGTCAAAATAGAATTAAGAGAAGATGCCGAGGCGTCCCAGTCGGTTGATAATGAGACGGACAGCAATAAGTCGAGCTGATGGCAAACTCTGACAGCTTCATTATGTTTATAAAAATGGCCAACGTTCAACGTTGACATATTTTTAATGTTAAATGAGTCATTGACATCTACTCTATATTTTAGTGCCTGTGGTTCTCTAAATTTTAAAAGTTTGATGATGTAAATGAGCAGGCGGAGAGTATCTTGTCTGGGCGTGGTTTGGTGTCAACTACGTTGTCCGTGGTCTCCTCAAGCAAGACCTTTCCGCGATCGCTTCGAAAGACCGCAAACCAAAACAAAAACAATGAGATGGCCCCAAATCGGCATAAACTATTGAAGCGAGCACTCTCATTGGCTGGCAGACGTACTTGATCTAAACTTCTTCTATCAATGACTTCCAAAAATCAAGTTCCATAATCCATCATCTGTGTTTGTATGTGTGTGTGTGTGTGTGTGTGTGTGTGTGTGTGTGTGTGTGTGTGTGTGTGTGTAAAATGGAAAGAGGGTTGGTTGAGTGAGAGAGAGAGAGAGAGAGAGAGAGAGAGAGAGAGAGAGAGAGAGAGAGAGATATGTGTATTAGTATTTCCATTACAACAATGTATGAGCCCATAACGATCTGGGTTGTCAGACTTCCAAACACGTTCACGTCAACTAGAATCAATTAAAACCTTCACACGTAATTTGTTGATTTGAGAATGTTTTCTCCTTTATAAGTTTGTTTGTTGTTGTTTTTTTGTTTTGTTTTGTTTTGTTATGCCAAAATAGATGCCAAAAGTATACTTTAAAAAAAAAGAGAAATTTTATATTTAATAATAATAATAATAATAATAATAATAATAATAATAATAATAATAATAATAATAATAATAATAATAATAATAATAATAATAATAATAATAATAATAATAAAATTGTGTTTTTGACGGGATTAATATTATGGAATCACTCAATTCAGAAGCGTTAAGTGAATACATGTGAGAGAACAAAGAGTGCATCCTTCTCTAGGGATGCCACTCTGATACTCGTTCCCAGCGTAACTCGATGTATAAGTCCATTATAATAATGATAATAATAACAATAATAATAATAATAATAATAATAATAATAATAATGATAATAATAATAATAATAATAATGGTGGTGGTGGTGGTGATGATGATGATGATGACGACAACGATGATGATGATAATGGTGGTGGTGGTGGTGATGATGATAATGATGACGACGACGATGATGATGATGATGATGATGATGATGACGACGGCAATGAAAACGCACAACATAATGCAACTTTCCAATCATTAAGAGTTACACGAGGTATATTTAAAAGATCTTGTTACATACAATGTATTTTGTCATTGTAGCAGGAATAAAAACAAGGTAATATATAGGAACTGTGTTTTCCGTCCATCAATGGACCGAATACAGGAACTGTGTATTACCTACACCAGTGTTCGAATACCAAACACACACACCCACACACACACGTGTATTCCCTTCACCGGAGTTTCTGGAACGCTGGCAATAAGGCCTAGAGAATGGGGCCCGATAATGGTAGCAATCCTGCCCTGTCCCGATTTCGAACAGAGCGGCAAATACGAGATGCAAGTCGGTTTGGACGAATTTAATCCCTCGACTACTCCTCGAAACTGGGGGAGAAATTTCCAGGCTTTTCCACCAGCAATAGGAGACATTGGGTGGCAGCCATGACGTAACTAGTACTCTAGTCGGCCATGGTGGCAGCCAATCAGCTTCGGTCGAGAACCTACTTAACGGCAAGCTCACTTTATCAGTGGGGACTTGAAATGAGTTGAGAGAGTCGAGATGACAGCGTTAGAGTAAGCTTTAATCAACAAGAAACACCACTAGTATAACATCGAGTACAACATCTGGAACAACACAGAAATAAAGAGCAGTTAGATACAAACATCATATGGCATAACATAATGTGGACGGAAACTAAAATATACAACATTTTCCCCTGGCAGAGTTGAGACATAGGAATAACCGAATTTACAACAGACAGATTGATGGTATACAAATAATTTTGTAGTGTCAAAATCTCTAAAATTCAGAATTATCTCAGATAAACTTAAAATATCAAAACAAATGTAAACATGTAAAATGTTCATTTCAGCCCACTCTGGACACCTGTCCAACATGTACCCGTTGTGGTCAAAAGCCCGAAACCGCAGATCATCTACTTGAACGGTGAGTTGTAATGAAGCTTCCGGGCGTGTTTGCGACCGTACACGTTTGCGGTGGAGTTGTGGATCCGCGAGTACGATGAGTCAGAGACAGTATCGAAGTTCGGATGCCGGTTGTGGATCACTCTTAGTGGAAAGCCCCTGCACGACGACAACGTGGTGAACCATCGCAGGAAATGGTTCATGAGGCGGACAGTGCTTTCGCGGATTGGGTGAAGCGAAACAACGTGGAGTTGTAGCCATACGAAACTACTACTACGTTTGCGGTGATGAGTTTGCATCCTGGATAGATCGTCAAAACACTGGTAGCGTGAGAACCATTAGAAGCTTCTGTCGGATGTTTTGGCATGTGTAACTGTAACCGAGGTGGGACGAGTTAGGAGTGCGCGTCCCTTTCTAGGCATTTTCATTTGTTTCTTTTTCTTTTCTTTGTTTTTTTTTATTTGTTTGTTGTTGTTCTTGTTTTTTGTTGTTTTTTTTTTTTTTTGTTTATTATTATTATTTTTTTTTTTTTTTTGGTGTACTTCTTTGGTCAACATTATTAATTTTCAACTTTCACATTTTGATAAGATGAGTGAGTTCTGATGACATCAGACTCAAGAAATTTTATTGACTTTTTGAAGTTTTTATTTGTTTACTTTTACCTTTATTTTATTTTTAGGACATAGTGAGGACATTGGATATGAGATTCTCTCTCTCTCTCTCTCTCTCTCTCTCTCTCTCTCTCTCTCTCTCTCTCTCTCTCTCTCTCTCTCTCTCTCTCTCTCTCTCCTGAAAAATATGTAGTTTAATTCTCTGGCCTGTAATAAGGGTAAATAAACATAAATCTTAAGTTGACTATTTTGTTTCTTTGATATTACCTAGTTCAGACGAGGTTCAGGACAATGTCGACGTTGCCCTTGGTGAAATTATTATAGCTAACTCTGACATAATCTAAATATGAGAACTTTCCTTTACGTAAAAACAAAATATTTTAGTACTCGAATATGATAGTTATTGAAATTAATCCTTTAAGTCTAAGTAAGTTATTGGGTCAAAATTAATTTCCTTATGCATTCGTAGTACGTAACAATAATATGGGTTCTGGAGAAAACAACAAACAAACCCGAAAAAAATTATAGTTATAGGGTCTTGAATGAATGAGGGGGGGGGGGGGGGGAGAGAGAGAGAGAGAGAGAGAGAGAGAGAGAGAGAGAGAGAGAGAGAGAGAGAGAGAGAGAGAGAGAGAGAGAGAGAGAGAAAGAGAGAGAGATTGAAGGAAACGATGCTTTTATTATTATATCCATTTTATCATTGTTAGGTTTTAATAATAGGACCACAGCTGTGCCAAGGACAACGTCGTCATTGTCCTAAACCTCGCATGAACCTGGCATTATTGGGGGGGGGGGGGGGGAACAACAACAAAAAAAAAACAACCAGCTTAAAATTCATGTTTATTTGTCCTTACCACAGTTGAACGAATTAAACTACAGATTTTTCAGGGGGAGAGACTCTCATATCCAAAGTCTTCGTTAGGTCTTTAAAATCTATAATAAAGGTAAAAGTAAAGAAATAAATATTGTAAAAAAGTCAATCAGATTTCTCGAGTCTGGTGTCATCAGGAACCGCTCATGTCGTCAAAATGTTGAATTTGCGAATTAATAATTTTGACCAAGGGAATACACGCACAAAAAAAAAAAAAAGGAAAATGCCTTTTAAAAAAGGGGGGCGCGAATCCTTAACTCACCCCACCCCGGTTACTGTTAAACGTGCCAAAACGGCTGGCCAGCTCGCTTTCTCGGTCAAATCGTTTAGCCTATAGATAGTATGCAGATGACGTCACTCAGGCCTTTGTTATGGTTTTTGCCATCCGCGTTTGTGAGTTGTTTTCACTAAACTGTATTAACCAGACTATAAAAGTTCATGGTTACACAGAGTTTGTGTGTTGGTCCGTATACTTCCGGATGGCAATGTTGTGAACTCCTTGGCCAAGTGCATTCTATCTATATTACGCTTAATCTCTTCCGGTGTAAGGAATACACATGTGTGTATCTATTACACTAGTGTAGGGAAAACACAGTTCCAATTAAATCACTGGAACCTAAATCTTGAGCTCTCGATATTGTCTATCCATCCGGTTCTCCGTTCAGAGATTGAGATCAGTGATCAGAGAGGTGTTTGTTTATCCATTGAGCCCACCTCATTCATTGTGTTATTATTGTGAAAATAAATGGCTTAAACTTGGCTTTAAATTTTAGTTTTTGTTTAACCGTGATATATGTACCGTCATTAAAGGGTGATATCTGACTTTGTTGTGAATATTTTCATCGTAAATCATATAGGCATAGGCATAGGCTAAGTATAAGAAACAATTGGAATCAGCATGAAGTGAAAGTGTCTTTTGTTGTAGGGGAAGTGGAATAGTAAGAGTATAAAGTCCACATTTACCTAATTACTGATAACGATTGATATCTAAAGACACCTGACATTTTCCTCTATTCAAAGTCTAGACTCCAAACTGACTTAGGATTCCTGGCATCTGAATATAATGTTGAACACCATTTAATAAGTAAGCTAATTGTTGAAAATACGTTACATGTTATCAATTAGACATTAAATTAATATTGTCTATCTATCTAGATTATTTAAATTTAAAATAAATGGAAATCAAAAAGAAGAAAAGTAAAAGCGACACTAACCTAATACTGACTAATGAAAAGCCAATATTTAGGTGCTATTACTATTACTATTTTATTACCGTGCATGCACCAGGTAATGATATGAGTGAAAGTGAAAAGAAATAAATAATTGTGATTGTCAGAAACTTATTGATAAAAGGAATGAATGTGACTCATATGTATGTAAGGGAACAACACAAAACAAACAACGTTCCAGCCTTTGGCCTTTTTCAACTAAACACTATATATATATATATATATATATAATATATATATATATAATATATATATATATATATATATATATAATATATATATATATATATATATATATGATGGTATAGGTTCTGCCTCGGGTCACTCAGGAAGCCAAGGGTACAATTTTCTTTTGCCGCTACAATATTATCAATATATGTTGGTTCCATTTCAGTGATTTGTTAGTTGGATTCCCAAGTCGGGTATTGTGTCCACATATTTTAATAATTGATCGCTCATTTGGTAGTCATGTTTAATTTAATTTGTTGTTTTATGTTTGTTATTGACATTACAAATTACAAAGCATTTTTATGGGTGAAATTTCATCTGCCAGGTTTGTGCCATGATAGAAGTGAGTACAGATCATTCTGTAATATTTCTGCGTCATTCTGGCTTTCAATGACTCGAAATAAGAGTAGAGGCTGTCATTGGTGAGAGTTTGAGAGTTCATTTGTTTCTTCCTAAGTCGTAAATGAATGTTAGAAAGCAGAGCAGTTCAAGGACAGTTCCTTGAGGTACCCCTGATAAAATGTTGCATTTCTCACTCATTTGTCCATCCAGGACTACTTCTTGTTCTATCACGGAGCCACTCTTCGAGCCAATGAAGTAACTTTTGTTCCTTCTGTTTTGAATCGTTTTCTTTATCAATGGTCTATTCGCAGGACTTTGGGTTGATGATTATAGACACAACAATCAAATGCCTTTGAAAAGTTCAAAACTAGTGGATCTATTTGTTTTCTGTTGTTTATAATGCCTTTCCAATTTTTCCTATGGTGTTTATGAGCTGGCTTTCACAAGATCTATATTTTCAAAACCCATTTTGGTAATGGACTAGCACATTGTGTCTTTCATAGTGCACCATTTTTGAATTAAACACGATATGCTCGAGAACTTTACATCTGATAGAAGTCAGCAACAATGGCCTATAGTTCGAGGCAATGAAGGATTTAGACTCTGGAGTTTTTATATAGCGCAATATCCACTTAGCATGCTGGCCAACAGCAACATTTAATATGTAGGGCGGGACTGACGCCTATTAGGCGATATTACAATTTTTTTCGGACAGAGACAACACTGTTAACATCAGGTACTCATTTTACACCCGAGTACGGTGAGAGAATGTGAGTAAAGAGCCTTTTCCAAGGACTCAACTATGCACCGAGCGAGGCTCAAACTCAGGACCTTCCTTTGATAGTAGGCAGCATCATGTTTTCTTTTGTGAATGCGCTTTTGTAATGTGTATTGAGGATGTTTGCTTTCTTTGTGGTGTCAGTAGCTTCAGTTCCATCCAGTCTTTGTAAAACTGCTATGCCTGATGTGTCCCTGCGTTTAGAATTAATGCATTTCCAAAAGCGATTTGTGATGCAACCGTCTTTGTTTATATTAGAGTCTGAGTCAGCTTTGAGCATGTCAGTGACATGTTTGTCTTGGTCTTTCTTAAGTTGTGCGTTTATTTCCTCATGAAGAGCTCTAATATTGTCCCCCAGTCCTGTTTTTTGTTGGGCCGTTTTGCTAAGTTGTAGCGACGGACATTGTTTTTGTCGAATTAGACGCTTGATTTGATATGTCATCTAAGGCGAGTGTTGCTTTCTGCTTAAGATTTTGCTCGGGATTTGCTTATTGGCTGATTCCATGATGGTTGTTTGGAAACTCTCACAATTTTTATTTATATATCATTTGTTTGCTTGCTTTTTAAAAGCTTCAAAGTTGTCTCTAAATCCTTTCATTATACCATTTATGTTTCCTTTTGAGTTATAACGAATTCTTTTCTTGGTGGTTTCGTCAGTGACTAGGTGAATATAAATAGTGTCCAAATTTAATAGGTAGAAGGACTTTCATAATTTCACAGCAACCAACAGAGCTTTCAAAGTTGTAGGTATAAGTATGAGAAATAAATAATTATTTTTTATTGTTTCGAAATTTTCAAGTTATTAACTTAGACTTAAGACTTTAAAAAAATTTATTTTACTCCGCAGATGTGAATGTAATTGCAGACTGGAGATAATGAAAGTTGACGAGTCATTAGACCTTGACCTTGTGAATTGTGACTAATTAAATAACTTCCCAGTCAGCATCAAATCAAAATAGCAACCACAAAACTATCTATTACCATGTTTGAAACTGGGAGTTTCAATCTAGTAAATGTGTTGACATACGTGTTCTTATGGACTACATTGTACTTCCTGCTTTGTCTTCGTGACTCAAAACGGAGCTATGAATGGCACTGTCGGATGGTGACAGTTGTTCACGCCACTGTCATCTCAGCTCTGGCATTTTATGGAGTTTTTGCTATTGGTCCTTGGCCGTGGACCGATTCAGGTAGAATTTATGAGACAGAATTTGATGGAAATAAATGTAATCTTTTGATATCTTTACTTTATTTTGATCAAATTGTGATTTCTCTCATTAATTGTTATCTAGTTGTATTTTTAAAAAAAAAAAAAATTAGGCGTTTTGCATCTTATTGATTCAGATTCTGGCATATTATTATTACTGAGTTATTGCCCTTGGCAGCACTAAAATTATTTATATCAGCATATACCATATATTATGTGTATTACACTTACACTGATTACATTTATACACATCTAAGTAAAACCATAGTTTATTACATTTTTTGAGTACATTATAATTT
Organism: Berghia stephanieae; assembly: GCF_034508935.2. Classification (NCBI taxonomy): domain Eukaryota; kingdom Metazoa; phylum Mollusca; class Gastropoda; order Nudibranchia; family Aeolidiidae; genus Berghia; species Berghia stephanieae. The sequence goes on along the minus strand of NC_088373.1, from coordinate 20,510,389 downwards.
TTAAAAAAATTTTGATTTATCAATGCTTAACATCATATCATATTGTGTTTATTTATTTACGTATATATATATATATATATATATATATATATATATATATATATATATATATATATATATATATATATATATATATATATATATATATATATATATATATATATATTTCTATACTGCCAAGTTAAATATTACTTATAGTATTCCCCTTTCTGTGCCACATGGACCATAGAGTTTACCCCTGCTTCTATAGAGCATCAAACAGACATTAGCAATTGCGTGCTACCCTTTTGATAGAATGCTAGACTATCTCTCAGCCAGATCTAATGGGCCCTGCTACTCAATTAGTGCTGGGTGGACAGGGTGACAGAAGAAATACCTCGACTTCAGCTGTACCACCTGAGCTATTTAGACCCCAATATATTACTATGTCTGTACTATTTCATTTGTTAGTTCGAAATAAACTACCTTATGGCCTCCCAGGGGCAGGGTGGTACTTACTGTGTCTTCTTCTATCCCCCTATATCTGTTTTCCAATTTGCTTTCTGTCTTTGTCTTGGAATGAGAATACTTGGATTTGTCCTGGCCCTGGCCGGATACCCTGGCTGAGAGGGAAACAATCAAATGTATAGTTAGAATTTAGGGAGATGACGTTTTTTTCTCCTTGTATATCATCTCTCTGTTATGCACTGTATTATTTTTGTTTACATGTTATATATATATGATTTGTAAATATTTCAGTGTGTTCCTCTTAGTGGGGATCTGTGCTTCTGGATGAGACTTTTAGGTGATCTCAAACAAAGTACTTTGATAGTGTGCTTTTGGAATCAACACCTGTTTCCTATTTGAACCAATTCCCCTTTGTCTTACCTTTTCTTGAGTGTTTTAATTGTCATTCTAGAACTTTTTACTATCCCATTTTCTCCCTTTTTACTGGCGCTGATATGACCTTAGTGTGTTGCAAGTGCTGTAAAACCCCTAAAAACAAAACAAAACAAATATTTTAATATATCAGTTTGTTTTTATTCCCAGGTGGACCCAACGTACCCCATCAAGTCCGCACCATAACAATATGTTTGGGTTATTTCCTATTTGATTTCGGCTGGTGTCTTTATCACCAAACAGAAGGTAATGCTTTATATTATATAGATTCTTAAAGTGACTGAGTGCTTAATAAATGCTTTGTAGTGGTTTTACCAGTATTGATATTTTGTTTTATTTTTTCTTAATAGTGTCAGTGCATGACGTAATCAGTCTGAAAGTGAAAATTTTGGATTTGCATTTAAAAAAATGTTTTTTTCATTTTCTGAAATAATATGCTCCCCAGACCATTTTAATCTTTATTTGAAGTAAATCGGATGATTTTTCATGAAGTTATGGTCAGATGTATCCAGCAACTTCTCTCAAATTTCATACTTTTTCAACTTGACTAGCTGTAAAAAATATTTAGAAGTGAAATTAAGCTTTGATATTTCATGAAGATGTACAAAAAGGGTTGATTAAAATTTTTTTGACATGAATTCATTTTTGAAAAAAACTTGACCTTCTAACTATATTTGGCAATATCTCGGTTCGAAGCTTTTCACCATCCTACTGATTATGCCATTCACTGTAACAATAGTGTAAAAATAGAGACAGATCATGAAGATCTAATATTTATTTATTTGTTCTTATTTATATTTTGCTCCTACTCCTTGTACCTTGAGTAAAATGCAGCATGTTACTACAGTAAAGGAATTTTGAATTGAATCGAATTAAACGATTATCATGCTGTACTTAAGCATGAAGTGAGAATTTCCCCTTTTTGCAGTGGTATCTGGGGAATGTTGGCCCCCTCGGGTTGGACATTGTTTCGCACCCTTTCTATCTCTTCTACCTCTATAATCCCCTAATTCCATTTCTTCTGTCCATTGTGTTGTTTTGTATTATTATTATTATTATTATTATTATTATTATTATTATTATTATTATTATTATTATTATTATTATTATTATTATTATTATTATTATTATTATTATTATTATTATTTTTATTATTATTATTATTATTATTATTATTATTATTATTATTATTACGAGTATTATTATTATTATTATTATTATCATTATTATTATTATTATTATTACGAGTATTATTATTATTATTATTATTATTATTATTATTATTATTATTATTACG
>NC_088373.1:20470713-20503213 GCF_034508935.2 Berghia stephanieae | reverse complement strand
TTTTATTTTGAATGTATAATGTAAGCATTTGAGTGTGTTCCTCTTTGTTGGGTTTTGTGCTTGTGTCCGGATGAGACTTGTAGGTGATTTCAAACTAAGTACATTGGTGGTATGCTCTTGGAATCTACATCTGATCCCTATTTGTTCTCAATTCCCCTTTGTCTTACTTTTTCTTGGGTGCTTTAATTGTAATTCTATAACTTTTTACTATCCCATTTTCTTCCTTTTTACTGGCGCTGATATAACCTAAATGTGTTGCAAGCGCCGTAAAACCCTTAAAAACAAACAAACAAAACAGATATGAGGCGAATGGCCTGGGCATGGTTTAGACAACAGGTAGATGATGACAGTTGTGAGGAGAGACTGGACGATGATATCCTTTGTTTTGTGATTGACAATTGTGCATTGTGACTAACGGGTCTCTCATCTCTTGGACTCTTACAAATGTTGAGAACAAAAAGTGAAGGTGAATCCAATTTAAAGATGTCGGCTTGCCTCAAAGCTGCTTTTATTTGTCAAAATATATACAGGGCTGCCATATATTTTTTTATTCCAATCAAATTGCTCAGTATGTGGTGGACTTAGAACACTGTTTACAACTACTGGTTTGAGTTTACCATATTTGTGTAAAATGTTGCAAGGGTGGACAGGAATTTCAACTTTGGTTAATCGCAACTTCGGTTAATCGCAACATTTTCGCTGATCCCAAGGTGTTGCGATTATCCGGAGTGGACTGTATTTCTCTGAACTTCAAGCACGAACATTTTCATCACTGCTTGAAGTAAAAATTTTAAAATTAAAATTGAGCTTTTATATAGCACAATATCCACTTAATGTGCTCAAAGCGCTTTACAAGGTAGTAGACTTTGATCATAAGTTGTAATGAAATCCAATATACTTGGTAACTTTTATTGTGATTTCCATCTACCCCCCCCCCCCCCCCCCCCCCCCCCCATAATTTACTCAATATTTATACATTTTAAAAATGTTATTTTCAGATTATGCGTTAGATATATTAATTCAAAAAATGCAAGAGATGAATGTTTTACTTTAAATCAAATTATTAAATGCTGAAAATTAATATTAATTTATATATTTATATCAAGTTTATTTGTTTTTAGTTTTACATTTACAAATTAATTTTGGAACAAAATGCTTTGATACCCTGATGAATACAAAATTCATTATATCTGGGTGGGGTTCTTGACCTCCCATAGTAGTAGTAGGCAGGGAGGCACTTACTTTATCTTCTTTCCCTCTATATCTATTTTCCAATATTAGTGGGCGGGGAGGTACATGCTGTGTCTTCTATCCTCCTCTACCCATTTTCCAATTGTTTCCTGTCGTTGTCTTGGAATGAGATTACTTAGTTTTGTCCGGACCCTGGCCGGAGTTCCTTGGCTAGGAGGGAAACAGTCGAATGTATAGTTAGAGTTTTGGGAGATGATATTTTTTTCCTTGTAAATCATCTCTCTATTATGCATTGTATTATGTTTAGTTTACATATTAAATTATTTGATTTGTACACATTTGAGTGTATTCCTCTTGGTTGGGACCTGTGCTTGTGTCTGGATGAGACTTTTAGGTGATCTCAAACTAAGTACTTTGACAGTGTGCTCTTGGAATCTACATCCGTTTCCTATTTGAACCAATTCCCCTTTGTCTCACTTTTTCTTTTGTGCTTTAATTGTAATTCTAGAACTTTTTACTATCCCATTTTCTTCCTTTTTACTGGCGCTGATATGACCTTAATGTGTTGCAAGCGCCGTAAAACCCTTAAAAACAAAAACAAATATTTTCCAATATGCTTTCTGTCTTTGTCTTGGAATGAGATTACTTGGCTGGGAGGGAGAAGTCAAATTTATAATAGTTTTGGGAGATTATATTTTTTGTCTTGTAAATCATAATCTCTGTGTTATGCACTGTATTATTTTGCTTTGGGTTTACATATCTATAATTTGTAAACATTTGAGTGAGTTCCTCTTAGTGGGGACATGTGCTTGTCAAGATGGTAAATTTCTGGGTGGGGATCCTGACCTCCCATAGTGGGCAGGGAGGTACATACTGTGTCTTCTATCCCCTTATATCTGTTATCCAACATGCTTTCTGTCTTTGTCTCGGAATGAGATTACTTGGTTTTGTCCTGGCACTGGCCGGAATCCTAGCTGGGAGGGAAACAGTCAAATGCAGTTATTGTTTTGGGAGATGATATTTTTTTCCTTGTAAATCATCTCTCTGTTATGTATTATTATTTTTATTTTGAATGTATAATGTAAGCATTTGAGTGTGTTCCTCTTTGTTGGATTTTGTGCTTGTGTCTGGATGAGACTTGTAGGTGATTTCAAACTAAGTACATTGGTGGTGTGCTCTTGGAATCTACATCTGATCCCTATTTGTTCTCAATTCCCCTTTGTCTTACTTTTTCTTGGGTGCTTTAATTGTAATTCTAGAACTTTTTACTACTATCTCATTTTCTTCCTTTTTACTGGCGCTGATATAACCTAAATGTGTTGCAAGCGCCGTAAAACCCTTAAAAACAAACAAACAAACATATCTATGATTTGTAAACATTTGAGTGAGTTCCTCTTAGTGGGGACATGTACTTGTCAAGATGATAAATTTAGGTGATTTCAAACTTAAGTACACTGATAGTGTGCTCTTGGAATCTACATCTGTTCCCTATTTGAACTACTTCCCCTTTGTCGTTTCTTCTCTTTACTAGCCTATCCTGCTTCTTTGGTTTGTGATTGTATTTTTGACAGGGGATATTTTTTTTCTGTAAATCTTCTGCCTGTTTGTTCTTGGTTATTTATAATTTAGGTTATGATATCTTTAGGTTATGATTTTGATTTACATTTGTACTATTTTTGTTAGATTGCTTGTTTTTTTGTTTCAGCGGTCTCTCATGTAACCTCAATTGTGTTGGAAGAGACCTAAAGCAACAAACAACCAAAAAAAGATGATAAATTTAGGTGATTTCAAACTTAAGTACACTGATAGTGTGCTCTTGGAATCTACATCTGTTCCCTATTTGAACTACTTCCCCTTTGTCTTCCTTTTTCTTGGGTAATTTAATTGTAATTCTAGAACGTTTTACTGTCCCGTTTTCTTCGTTTTTAATGGCTTTTGATATGGCTTAAACGTATCCCAAGCACCGTAAACTCCTGAAGAACAAACAAACAAAAATTCATTATATGAAATGATACGATAATTACATGTAATATATATATATATATATATATATATATATATATAATATATATATATTATATATATATATATATATATATATATATATTATATTTTTTTTTTTTTTTTTTTTTTTTTTTTTTTTTTTTTTCAAATGCTACAATATATATTAATGTTACATAAAATTAAAATGTTTGTTGTGTTGGTAATTTTCAAATGGATTGATTCGATATGTGCTGAATAATGTAAGTAAGGCTGGTGACAATGGTAATTTATTCATAGTTTCTAAGTCATAATATTAACTATTCTCTATCCATTTATTATTTCTCTACAATAGTCAACTCGTCGTTGTCCAAACGATTCATATTAATCCCTATCTTCCTCAATAGCTGTTTTCCAATTTGCCTTACTTCTGTCTTTGTCTTGGAATGAGATTACTTGGTTTTATCCCGGCCGTGGTCGGAGTCCCTGCTGGGAGGGAAACAGTCAAATGCATAGATATTGTTTTGGGAGATGATATTTTTTTCCTTGTAAATCATATCTCTATCATGTATTATTATATTTATTTTTAATGTATAATATAAGCATTTGAGTGTATTCCTCTTTGTTGGATTTTGTGCTTTTGTCCGGATGAGACTTATAGGTGATCTCAAACTAAGTACATTGGTGGTATGCTCTTGGAATCTACATCTGATCCCTATTTGTTTCAGTTCCCCTTTGTCTTACTTTTTCTTCGGTGCTTTAATTGTAATTCTAGAACTTTTTGCTATCCCATTTTCTTCCTTTTTACTGGCGCTGATATAACCTAAATGTGTTGCAAGCGCCGTAAAACCCTGAAAAACAAACAACATCTACATCTGTTCACTATTTGAATCCTTCCCCTTTGTCTTACTCTTTCTCGTGTGCTTCCAATTGTAAAACTGCAACTTTTTTTACTATTTCATTTTCTTCCTTTTTACTTGCGTAACTGCTGTAAAACCCTTAAAAACAAACAAAACAAAACAATACAGCAAATCATAATAAATCGAAATTTCTGTTTTCTTATTTTCCTTTATAAAAAAAAAATCTGGAGTCTGTTTTGAAAGGTAAAAAATTCCATGCCCATTCTATTGACAGTGTCAATGACACCAGCAGAGAGATAAATAGGGTCATGATTTTTTTTTTTTTTAAGAGAGGCGAGCTTTATTAAATATCCTGTATAATTGTTGATGTTATTTGTTACGATTGATTTCATATTACAACAAAATATTTTTATTTTTTTGGTCTCAGCAACATCCTCTCTATTCTCAGGGACTTTGAGGGATGCAAATATATATCTCTCAGTGTTGAATTTTTGTTGTAACTGGATTGCCATATACATAGTTATATACTCATTGAGAAACAAGTTTTGTGTCATTTTGAATTTTTATAAAATGTTATAATTATTTGTTTAAGAATAATTGTACATAATTAACGATGTCCTTGCACTTGCCTATTTTTCCAAAATTATAATGCTGGGTGGGGTTCCTGACCTCCCATAATGGGCAGGAGGTCATGCCGTGCCTTCTATCTACTTGTATTTGTTTTCCGAGCTGCTTTCTGTCTTTGTCTTGGAATGGGATTACTTGGTTTTGTCCTGGCTCTGGCCAGAGTCATTGACTGGGAGGGAAACAGTCAAATGTATAAACTTGGTTTTGTCCTGGCTCTGGCCAGAGTCCTTGACTTGGTGGGAAATAGTCAAATGTATAATTTCAATTTTGGGAGATGATATTTTTTTCCCTTGTAAATCATCTCTCTGTTAATCCTACTATTGCATTTATTATTTTGTTATGAATATATATAAATAACATTTGTACATATTTGAGTGTATTCCTCTTAGTGGGGGACCAATGCTTGTGTCCGGATAAGACTTTTAGGTGATCTCAGAATAAGTACACTGATAGTGTGCTCTTGGAATCTACATCTGTTCCCTATTTCAACCCTTCCCCTTTGTCGTACTTTTTCTTGTGTGCTTTGAAATTGTGAATCTAGAATCTTTGACTCTCATTTTCCTCCTTTTTACTGGCGCTGAAATGACCTTAATGTGTTGCAAGCGCCGTAAAACCCTTAAAAACAAACAAACAAATGTGTCACAAGCGCTGTAAAACCCTTAAATTTTTTTTTTTTTTTTTCAAATTATAATGTTCACGAATAATATTCACACTGTCAACCCTTGTTCTTGTTACCCCGTGCTCTATGACGCAAACATCTATACACCATATATGATATGCTAATTTTCACTTTTATTTTTATCGTTTTGTTCTGCACCCTGCACCAGATCTCACCAATCGTATTAAAGTTATGGGTGGGATTCCTGACCTCCAATACTGGGCAGGGAGATACTCACTGTGTCTTCTATTCCCCTATATCTGTTTTCAAATAATATGCTTCCTGTCTTTGTCTTGGAATGAGATTACTTGGTTTTGTCCTACCCCTGGCCAGATATCCTGACTGAGAGGGAAACAGTCAAATGTATAGTATAGTTAAGAGTTTTGGGAGATGATATGTTTTGTCTAGTAAATCATCTCTCTGTTTGTACTGTGTTATTTTTTCGTCTTACATATATATGATCTGTAAACATTTGAGTGTGTTCCTCTTAGTGAGGACCCGTGCTTGTGCCAAGATGAGACTTTTAGGTGATCACAAACTAAGTACACTGACAGTGTGCTCTTGGAATATCTACACCGGTTCCCTATTTGAACCAATTCCCCTTTGTCTTACCTTTTCTTGAGTGCTTTAATTGTCATTTTAGAACTTTTTTTACTATCCCATTTTCTTCCTTTGTACTGGCGCTGAAATGACCTAAATATGTTGCAATTGCAAGCGCCGTAAAACTCTTAAAAACAAAACAAAACAAAAAACCCCAATATAATACGGATTAGATACGATTGGTAACATCAGCTGTCTTGTTCACCTTTGGCATTATACCATGTGAGTGTGAGTCAATGGGTCACATTCTCAATAAAACTGGCCATTCAATTTTATAACTTGATACAATATCTTATATATATATATATATATATATATATATATATATATATATATATATATATATATATATATATATATATATATTATAAATTATAAAACAAAAACCATGAAATAATAGTGCTCAACTTTAGTATAAAAGGAGCTATTTATAAACATTTGAAAGATAATTAAGATAGTTTGACTTCTACAACGTTGTTATCGAGCGTTGCTCTCATCAGGAAGTGATGAAAACAGATATAAGGACATTGGTTTAATTCAATTTTTTAAATAGATGAATAAACAATGAGATAAGCTATAATTTTCTGGGTGGGGTTCCTGACCTCCCATATTGGGCAGGGTGGCACTGATGAGAGCAACGCTCGATAACAACGTTGTAGAAGTCAAACTATCTTAATTATCTTTCAAATGTTTATATATATATATATATATATAACAGCGATCATATACCTGTGCTATGCCCCATACGAGTTAAATTGAAAATCTGCAAAAGAGCAAAGGCTAAACCTAAATACCAACTAGACATTCTCCGGGAGGAACAGAAGATACAAGAAAAATTTGAACTATCAGTAAGAAACAAGTTTGAAGTGCTTGGAGAACTAACAGATATAGAAGAGAAATATGAGCAGTTTAAAGACAGTGTTGCTGCATCATTAGAAGAAAATGTTCCAACCACACTTAAGTTGCAGAAGAAGAAATGGATTACTCCAGAGATATTAGAACTAATGAATGAGAGAAGAAAGGCCAAAAATCAGGAAGAAAAATACAAGACTCTGAACAGGCAGATAAAAAGAAAATGCAACGAAGCTAAAGAAGACTGGATAAATGAACAATGTCACTATATAATGTCCTGCAAAGAAAAAAATGGCAAATTCTTCCATCAGAAAATCAAAGAAGTGACAAACAAAACTAAATCAGGTGCTAAAAGTGGATGCATCAAAGACAAGCGTGGAAACACCATCATGGACAAAGACTGCATTCTAAACAGATGGTCAGAATATATTGAAGAACTTTTTTTTGATAATCGAGGAGAAATGCCTATGATAAAAGAACTGGAAGGGCCTTCTATAATGAAAGATGAAGTTAGGAACGTCATGAAAAGCATGAAAAATGGAAAAGCTGCAGGACTGATGCCATAACAATTGAAGCCTTGACTGGCCTGGGTGAATGGGGGATTGAATTCATCACAAACCTTCTAAATCAAGTGTATGACACAGGAAAAATGCCAACTGATATGAAACGATCCATTTTTATAGCACTACCAAAAAAGCCAGGGGCAGTTGATTGTGAACAACACAGAACTATTAGCCTAATGAGCCACCTCACAAAAATTCTTTTGAAGATAATTTTACTAAGAATAAGAAATAAAATACGACCTGAAATTGGGGAGATGCAATTTGGTTTTGTTGAGGACAAGGGTACCAGAAATGGAATATTCACATTATCAATGCTGATGGAAAGATGTATTGAAGTAAATAAAGATCTGTATATGTGTTTCATCGACTATTCAAAAGCCTTTGATAAAGTACAACACGAAAAACTATTCAAAATTCTATCATCCTTGGACATTGATGGTAAAGATTTAAGAATATTACGGAATTTGTACTGGGAACAAGAAGCAGCAATGCGTGTTGACAACGAACTAAGCAGTTTTACACCTATTAGAAGAGGAGTTAGGCAGGGGTGTGTTTTGTCTCCAGATTTATTCAACCTCTATAGTGAAATGATATTAAGAGATATCGAACATAAGAAGGGGGTGTGTATTGGAGGAAAGAATGTAACAAATCTGAGGTATGCAGATGATACGGTTCTACTGGCAGAATCTGAACATGAACTACAAGAATTACTGGATGTTGTAGTCAGGAGTAGTGAAAATATGGGACTGGAACTGAATATATCTAAAACAGAATGTATGACGGTATCTAAAAATAATAACCCACCAGCCTGTGTAATAACAAGCAGAGGACAAACAATACAACAAGTTGAATGTTTCAAATATTTAGGCTTCAATGTAACATCCAATGGAAAATCAGATTGTGAAATAAAGAAAAGAATAGGTATGGCGAAGAATGCATTCAACCAGCTGCATACAATTATGAAAAACAGGAATATTAGCATGAAAACAAAAATCAAAGTCCTGGATTGCTATGTACTGTCTGTGCTGCTATATGGTTGTGAGAGCTGGACCATAAACAAGACCATGGTTAAAAGACTGGAGGCAGTGGAAATGTGGTTTTACAGAAGAATGATGAGGGTGTCATGGATGGAAAGGAAAAGAAATGAAGAAATTTTAGAAATGGCAAACAGAAAAAGATCACTGATAACAAAAATCATCAAACGCCAAATGGAATTTTTAGGACACATTATCCGCCACCCTGGTTTGGAAATACTCGCCTTGACTGGAAAGATGAATGGAAAAAGAATAAGAGGAAGACAAAGAATAACGTATTTGAAAGGGATAAGAACTTGGACAGATGAAGCTGAGAAAGGTGGCGCTGCGTTAATAGAATTGGCAAGAGATAGATCAGCTTGGCGGAAGATGACCTCCGACGTCTGCTTCAGATATGGAACTACATGAGATGAGATATATATATATATATATATATATATATATATATATATATATATATATATATATATATATATATATATATATATACTAAGATAAGAATAAGTAACAGTATCTGCAATGACTGTGACATTGGTTTAGTAGAAAACGGTAGGGGCTGCCTGAAGCCAGTGATCGCGAAAATACTAACGAAAGAGTGAAAATGAAGAGGCTTCGTATGTTCCCATGGCCGGAGTCCTTGGTGGGAGGGAAACAGTCAAATGCATACTTATTGTTTTGGGAGATGATATTTTTTTCCTTGTAAATCATTTCTTTGTTATGTATTATTAGATGTGTTATTTTGAATGTATAATGTAAGCATTTGAGTGTATTCCTCTTTGTTGGATTTTGTGCTTGTGTCCGGTTGAGACTTATAGGTGATCTCAAAATAAGTACATTGGTGGTATGCTTTTGGAATCTACATCTGATTCCTATTTGTTCCTAGTTCCCCTTTGTCTTACTTTTTCTTGGGTGCTTTAATTGTAATTCCAGAACTTTCTACTATCCCATTTTCTTCCTTTTTACTGGCGCTGATATAACCTAAATGTGTTGCAAACGCCGTAAAACCCTTAAAAACAAAACAAAAAAAACAAGGTTTCGTATGTTCCCATGCGAAGCCTCTCCATTTTCACTCTTTCGTTAGTATTGACATTGGTTTAATTCACTTTTTTAAATAGATGAATGCGGGTGGTTGGATGGGAGCATCACCCTTGAATCATATACCTATGATGTTCGCATGGGTGTACGATCCGATAGTGATGTCGTTTCTTCTTCTCTTTACTAGCCTATCCTGCTTCTTTGGTTTGTGATTGTATTTTTGACAGGGGATATTTTTTTTTCTGTAAATCTTCTGCCTGTTTGTTCTTGGTTATTTATAATTTAGCTTATGATATCTTTAGGTTATGATTTTGATTGACATTTGTACTATTTTTGTTAGATTGCTTGTTTTTTTTGTTTCAGCGGTCTCTCATATAACCTCAATTGTGTTGGAAGAGACCTAAAGCAACAAACAAACAAAAAAAAATAGATGAATAAACAATGAGATAAGCTATAATTTTCTCGGTGGGGTTCCTGGCCTCCTATATTGGGCAGGGTGGCACTTACTTGTCTTCTAGCTGTTTTCCAACTTGCTTTCTGTCTATGTCTTGGCTGGGTGGGGATCCTAACCTCCCATAGCGGGCAGGGAGGTACATACGGTGTCTTCTATACCCTTATATCTGTTTTCCAACATGCTTTCTGTCTTTGTCTTGGAATGAGATACTTGGTTTTGTCCTGGCCCTGGCCGGAGTCCTTGGCTGGAAGGGAAACAGTCAAATGCATACTTCTTGTTTTGGGAGACATTTTTATTCCCTTGTAAATCCTCTCCTTGTTATGGTTATTTTGAATGTAAGCATTTGAGTGTATACCTCTTTGTTGGATCTTGTGCTCGTGTCCGGATGAGACATTTAGGTGATCTCAAAGTACACTGATAGTGTGCTCTTGGAATCTACATATGATCCCTATTTGTTCCCAGTTTCCCTTTGTCTGTCTTTCTCTTGGGTGCTTTAATTGTAATTCTAGAGAGTTTTACTATCCCATTTTCATCCTTTTTACTGGCACTGATATAACCTGAATGTGTTGCAAGCGCCGAAAAAAAAAACCCCCTTTAAAACAAAAATAAACGGACAGTTCGCTATTTTAAATAGATGAATAATAAACAATGAGATAAGTTATAATTTTACTGGAAGGAAAATGAAGTCTCGCCTTTAAACGGTTCCTACGCGTTGCCTTTTGTAAGTCCCTGTTTCATGATAATGATATATATATTTTATATTATACCTACTTTATAAGTGGAAGAATCAACACTTTCTCTACCAACCTGTTTTGTAATTTAACCCTCTCCTTACCACCCAAGGGAAATTCGTCACATTCGTTACGATGTAGCCAACAATTTTCTTATGCTGATTTTATTTTGTTATAGTTATAGCCATAAAAACTCGACACACGGTGTTGCAGAGCTCATTTAAAAAAAAAAAAAAAAGACAAATATATATATATATATATATATATATATATATATATATATATATATATATATATATATATATATATATATATATATATATATAAAATACACTCGTTACTATTCTGTTTGAAAAATCTATTTTTGTGTTGGGTGAGTGTGAAGATTCAGGTAAAATTATGAAAATAGCTGGTAAGAAGAGAGATAAACTATAATATTATGAATCATTTTACATGTCACTGTTTCGTGTCTTTTTAAATATTTAAAATTTAATTTGAAAAGTGATAATAATTGCCAATAAAGCGATATGAAAATTGTTTAATATTTTTTTATTGTTTGTTTTTTTTATTCATACTACAACAATGTAGGACGGGACATGGCACCTGTTGGGCGATATGTATTACGATTTTTTTCGAACAGAGACAATGCTGTTAACGGCCAGGTGCTCATTTTACACCTGAGTACGGTGAGAGAATATGAATAAAGAGCCTTTTCCAAGAACTCAACTATGCGCCGAGCGAGCTAGAACCTTCCGATCCAAAAGCGAGTGTTATACTATACCACTTGACCACATATCCAGGTTTCTATAGCTTGAAACGGACAATAGTAACTGCTTGTTACCCGTTGGAGAGGACGCTAGTCTATCGCAAAGTTCTTTCCGCCAGATGTAACAGACCAACTACTGGGTGGGGTTCCTGGCCTCCCATAGCGGGCAGGGGGGTACATACTGTGTCTTCTATCCCCTTATATCTGTTTTCCAACATGCTTTCTGTCTTTGTCTTGGAATGAGATTACTTGGTTTTGTCCTGGCCCTGGCCCGAGTCCTGGCTGGGAGGGAAACAGTCAAATGCATAGTTATTGTTTTGAGAGATGATATTTTTTTCCTTGTAAATCATCTCTCTGTAATGTATTATTGTTATTTTAATGTATAATGTAAGCATTTGAGTGTGTTCCTCTTTGTTGGATTTTGTGCTTGTGTCCGGATGAGACTTATAGGTGATCTCAAACTAAGTACATTGGTGGTATGCTCTTGGAATCTACATCTGATCCCTATTTGTTCCCAGTTCCCCTATGTCTTACTTTTTCTTGGGTGCTTTTAATGTAATTCCAGAACTTTTTACTATCCCATTTTCTTCCTTTTTACTGGCGCTGATATAACCTAAATGTGTTGCAAGCGCTGTAAAACTCTTAAAAACAAAAACAAAAACAAAACAGACCAACTACCCATCTCATTGCTGGGTGGACAGCGGGGTTGGAAACAAAATAAAGTTATTTCTTATTCATTTTCTCACTAAACAGTATTAACCAGACTATAAACGTTTAAGGTTACATAGTTTTGTGTGTTGGTCCGTTATACTTACGGATGACAATGTGTGAGCTTCTTAGCCAAGCGCATACTATCTGTACAGTTTTAACTGAATTATTTTTTTTTATATACTTGAAAGTTTCGGGTTTTCGCCCTTCAATGAATAATACTAATAGTATAGTAAATATACGACTTGCTTACCTGAAGTTAAAGTGATATTTATCCAAGAGAATTTTTTTTTTGAAAAAATAATTAAAAATTGAGCTTTTATATAGCGCAATATCCACGAAACGTGATCAAAGCGTTTTACAAAAGGGTTCCTGGCCAACAGCAACTTTTAACATGTACGACGGGTCATGATGCCTGTTACGTGATATTACAATTTTATTCGGACAGAGACAACGCTGTTAACGGCCAGGTACTCATTTTACACCTGAGTACGGTGAGAGAATGTGAGTAAAGAGCCTTTTCCAATGACTCAACTATGCGCCGAGCGATGCTCGAACCCAGGACCTTCCGATCCGAAAGCGAGTGTCATACCACGAGACCACATAGCCCTATCTATAATATTAGACCAGAAATAAAGTAAATTTTGGTCCTGAAATCAACAGCTGCTGATCGTGAATTGAAGACATCATGACAAGCTTTAGTGCTTGCCTATCACCCGGCGTAAACAGCTCTCAGATCCTGATCATCACTCACAATAGGATTCAACAGTCGCAACGTCACTTCCTTCCTAATGACGCATGGTAACTTAGCAACACTGGCTCTAAACTATCGGAACAATGGCGGACGCCCGTATGAAATATTAATCCGGCGAGCATAAAAGCGTATCCAGAGGGGAAAAAAACAAATTTGATCATGTTTTGACTTTTACACATTCTGGTCACAAGACATATGAAAAGTTCTAGCCAGGTTGAAGAATAAAAAGTAATGATTTTCTTTGTTTAGAACCAAGATGGCCGCCGTTGCCGGGCTGCGTGACATCAGACTACTCAATCCAATTGGATTAATAGTCTGATGTCACGTCGCCCAGCAACGGCGGCCATCGTGGTTCTAAACAAAGAGAATCTGTACTTTTAATTCCCCATGCTGGCTAGACCTTTTCATATGTCTTGTGATCAGAATGTGTAAAAGTCAAAACATGATCAGGTTTATAATGGGTTGGGTTTTTTTTTTCTCTGGATACGCTTTTATGCTCGTCGGAGAAATATTTCATAAGGGCGTCCGCCATTGTTCCGATAGTTCAGAGCCAGTTACTAAGTTACCATGCGTCATTACGAGGGAAGTGACGTGACGACTGTTGAAGCGTATTTTAACACAGATGATTGAAAAAAGCTCCATTAAAAAAAAAATCTGTATAGGCCTACTTTGACTTTATTCCATATAATTATGTTGACTGGTTACGTTCGTTCAGCATTGGTTTTATTAGTTTCCTCATACAACTGCCTAGGTAGTTGAAGCACGCGAAAATGTTAGAAAGCTCTTTTTTGCGATACTTTATTGTTTATCAGTTGTAAAATTAATCTAGCCGTTTTGGGCCTGGAATTTGGTCATTTTTCGGCCCTTTTTTTTCATTACGAATTTAGCCCTTTCCGGTGTCGGCCCAAGCGAGTCTCGCAACCCTGTCAGTGATCTAAATTAGCCGACTTCCGGTCCTGTATCTTGTAAAAATAAAGTGAAAAATTTAACAGCAATGGCAGCCAAAGATTAAAAATTTACAAATTTAGCATATTTATTTTCATATGGTAACTATGACACTTCTGTTATTGTTGATAAACTTTGATTTGCGATCTTTAAAATGGGCCGTGAATATCTCTTTCCTTGCATGATCATTATCATGTGTTGTAAATAAGTGGGATTGATCCCCACTGGCGACACTGCTGCACTGTCTGCCACTAACTCACCTTTGCGCTCAGGCTTAGCTAAGGCTTTGCCCGGAATTGGACTTTTACCGTAATCACTCAGCTATTTAGACATATCCATTTCCTGTCTAGAAACAATAAGATTTTAATTTATTTTTTAAAAAGATAAATTAAAACTAAATCCAATTCAATATTTCATAATTCATAATAAATTAAAAATTAAGGTAAAACAAAGAAAGAAAGAAAGGGTCACTTCTTCTACGTCTACTTCTACTTCTGCCATCTACAGTCCAATTTTTTTCAGCTCCCACATGCACGACTAGATTATTTTCAATTTTGAAAGAAGACTCTTTTACCAAATTCATTGAATTAAAAAAAAAAAAAGTTGTTTTTTTTGGGTTAAATTTATTAAAATTTTTATATGAGGTAGGCCGAGTTTCTAGATATGATTTTTAATTTTAAATTTGGACTTGACTCAACTGGGGCCCATTTGTCTTTACTTTGGTTAAAGTTACAGACGACCTCCCAGGTGGAAAGAGGCCACCCCAGTATCGTATATATTTTCCCTTTACTTGTTGCTCTTTGTCTTTATTCTGGAATGAGATTGCTCTTTATTTTTTCATGGCCCTGACAGGGATCCTCAGCTGGGAGGAGACATCATATTTTGTGAGAGATGATAACCTCCCCCCCCCCCCTTACTACCGTCAACTGGGGTCACTTTGCCTTCAGGGCTGACTTTGCCTCTGTATATTTGGACATAATAGATTGCATTTAGATTTGTACAGTTTATTTCTTTTGATGAAAAATCAAGTCCCCTCATGAAGGAAAAAACAGCAAGCCTGAGAATACTCAAATTGCTCCAAATCGGTAGAGGCAAAGTCAACTGGTACTCCTACTACTACTACTACTACTACTACTACTACGACTACTACTACTACTACTACTACTACTACTACTAACTACTATTATTACTACTACTACCTCTGCTGCTACCACTACAACTATGATGATGATGATAGTAATAATAATGCTAGCAAGTTGAAATGATTATTGGGTAAAGTGGGTCCCAGAAGGAACTAAAGTCTGGCTTCTAATGTGGAAATATTGTGCAGCTATATGGTCTCGTGGTATGACACTCGCTTTCGGATTGGAAGGTCCTGAGTTTGAGTCTTGCTCGATGCATAGTTGAGTCCTTGGAAAGGCTCTTTACTCACATTCTCTCACCGTACTCAGGTATAAAATGAGTACCTGGCTGTAAACAGCATTGTCACTGTCGGAAAAAAAATGGTAATATCGCCTAATAGGGGTCATGTCTCATTTTACATTTGTTGCTGTTGGTCGGGACCCCTTGTAAAGCGCTTTGAGTACATTAAGTGGAAATTGCGCTGTATAAAAGATCAATTTAAAAAAAAATAATAATAATTGTTTTTGTTTGTTTTAATATTGATGTGAAAGGTGACATCTCATCTTCTCCACTGTTGATAATTAACAAGTGAAGGGATTGAATTTATTCTCGACCAAGTCAAAACCGGATTGCTTATACTTTTATATGATACTAATTATAAAATGTACTTCCTTTCTTTTTCAGTGACAAATGGTGCACAATTAATTGACTTTTGACATGTGAAAAAGACTTGAGGAAATTCTTTTTTTTTTTCATCACTACTTTTGAAGACGATGGAGTCTATGGGAATTCGTCATTATTTGGCTGTATTCTACAATGTTATAGATTTTGTGGGATGTAGAACTTTTTTGTATCTGATGAATATAGTATTATAAATTTATGTACTTTGATTTCAAGTTTTTATAGCTAAATTAAATTGGGACGGTGTGATAAATAATAAGGTCCATTTTATTCATCAAAAAGTTCTGCTCTAGGACTCCGCTTAATTTGTTTGATTTTAAATACAATAGTTCACCAGTTCTGCCCACCAGATCAATCATGCCAATAAAATTATGTGTAATGATATGAAACGCTTCTAGTTCGTCATAGTTCGAGAGAATTTGGTAACTAATCGCCCAACTCGTAATCTAAAAATAAAAACAATAATTTTAAAAAGTAGCAGAGCGACGTCAACTTTGTTCATTCTATAATCTTAGTATTGGAGGATTTGACACTGATATGACTTTAAAAGTGGGCCGGTCACTGTAAAAGCAAAAACAACAAAAACAAAATACAAAATAAAACTAAAAAAATCAAAACAACGCAAAAATGGAAGACAACACACAAGCTTTCATTAGTATGCTTCTCTCTCAGGAGCACGGAGAGAGTAACAAGGACGATGAATGCAATACATCTGCTGCTGCGATAGACGACGATGACTTTGACAACAAAAACGGCCATGCAGAACTTGAATACGGGGGAGACAATTCTTCAACTGTCATGGTGATGAATGACAGTCATGTCGGTCTAATACAGGAGGAAGAGGGGTATTCGGCTACGAATGAGTCGAAGAGGAAGAGGAAAACGAAAACTCCGAGAAAAAACACAAAGTCGAGAACGAGTTCTTCCATAACTGGGGATAACGTGGATTTAGTAGACCCGTGGAAGCTTGATGATGACGACCCGTTGAAAAATCAGGTATTTATTATTTATTATTCAATTTATTGAGTCGTAACTACAGTTACCTGTCTTCTGGGTGGGGTTCCTGACCTCCCATAGTGGGCAGGGAGGTACTTACTGCATCTTCTATACTCCTATATCTGTTTTCCAACTTGCTTTCTGTCTTTGTCTTGGAATGAGATTACTTGGTTTTGTCCTGGACCTGGCTGAGAGGGAAACAGTCAAATGTATAGTTAGTTTTGGGAGATGATATTTTTTCCAGTTATGCACTGTATTATGTTTTCTTTATATTATATGATTTGTAAAACATTTGAGTGTATTCCTCTTAGTGGGGACCTGTGCTTGTGTCTGGATGAGACTTTTAATGATCTCAAACTAAGTATACATTGATAGTGTGCTTTTGGAATCTACACCTGTTTCTCATTTGAACCAATTCCCCTTTGTCTTACCTTTTCTTGGGTGCAGTAATTGTAATTCTAGAACTTTTTACTATCCCATTTTCTTCCTATTTACTGGCGCTGATATGACCTTAATGTGTTGCAAGTGCCGTAAAACCCTTAAAAACAAAAACAAGCACCTGTCTTACCAGTCAAATTATTTGTTCCTATTTTAGACTCTGAGATGTTTCATGAACTATTTGACACATATTGCCAATGTTGCATTTTAGTTCCTAGCATAACTGTGTAAAATTCTTACAAATCAAAGGTTTAAGCTGCACTGAATCTGGCTGTAATCATAACTTAACAAAGATAACACCATTTTCACCTTCATCATAATCATTGTCGTGGTCAGCGTCATCATCTTTGTCATCATCATCATTATCATCATTGTCATTGTCGTCGTCGTCATCATCATCATCATCTCTTTTGATATTTGTCAAACCAAGGATTTCCTCATCATTTTGTCCTATTGGCATCTGTATCCATCTTGATTCATCCATAAATATTTATAACAATATGAAATTGAATATGTAAACTTCAATTTTATATAGGAAGACATAAAATGGACGTTTCGGGTTTCCCCTTTATCACCAAAACAGGATGAATGAAACTACAAACGAATGTGGTAGTGGTGTTGTTAAGATGATTCATGATTGGTGTTCCATACAAATTGAGAACAGGACCTTGTTCTCTCTCACCTTTGTTGTGAAAATGGGGGACAGCCAATCGGGTGGGGTCATTGGAGAAATGCAAGGATCAGGTTGTCAAATGATTCTTAAGGAGTTTTGTAAGGAAAGGATGGGTAGTTTTTTTTTTTTCTAGACAGTGATAAACTATATGACACATGCTTTGAATTTGACTCTTTTCTCAACAAACAGCCAGTGTAATCTTTGGAGCGGAGGTGTGGCCGAGTCGCTTCAGTTTTCGAAAGACCAGTCTGGCAGTATTATTTTTGATTGTTATTGGACAATTTTTTTTTTGGGGGGGGGGGGGGGGGGGGGGGGGGGGGGGAGGGGGGGGGGGAGGGGGGGGGGGGGGGGGGGGGGGGGGGGGGGAGGGAGGGAGGGGAATTATCATCTGTACTTTAAAAATGGAGAAAAGAAACCATAACCCATAAGTAACTTATTTTTCACATAAACCCTTATTTTTAAAAATTGCGGCTTCTCAGGTACTTAAATACGCTTCAATAGTCGTAACGTCACTTCCCTCGTAATGACGCATGGTAACTTAGTAACTGGCTCTAAATTGTCGGAACAATGGCGGACGCCCTTATGAAATATTTCTCATCATCTGTACTTTAAAAATGGAGAAAAGAAACCATAACCCATAAGTAACTTATTTTTCACATAAACCCTTATTTTTAAAAATTGCGGCTTCTCAGGTACTTAAATACGCTTCAATAGTCGTAACGTCACTTCCCTCGTAATGACGCATGGTAACTTAGTAACTGGCTCTAAATTGTCGGAACAATGGCGGACGCCCTTATGAAATATTTCTCCGACGAGCATAAAAGTGTATCCAGAGGGGAAAAACATTATAAATATGATCTTGTTTTGACTTTTATACATTCTGATCGCAACGTCATATGAAAAGTTCTAGCCAGCATGAAGAATTAAAAGTACTGATTTTCTTTGTTTAGAACCACGATGGCCACCGTTGCTGGGCAATGTGACATCAGACTATTGAATCTAATTGGGCTGCTAGAAATATTTAGAAATTTCAGGAATGTTTGATTTTTAGCTTTTTTTTTTTTTTTTTCAGTTGAGCTACAAGTTGGGATTCAAGCCAGTCAAGGTATACCAGAATCACCCAAAGGCTGGTAGGTCTGGTTTGCTGCTGCTTTCACTTTCCAAAATTAGGCGATTAGGAGATGGCGGCTATGTGGTCTAGTGGTATGACACTCGCTTTTGGATCGGAAGGTCCTGGGTTTCGAGCCTCGCGCTCGGTGCATAGTTGAGTCCTTGGAAAAGGCTCTTTACTCACATTCTCTCACCGTACTCAGGTGTAAAATGAGTACCTGACCGTTAACAGCGTTGTCTTTGTCTGAAAAATGGTAACAGGCGTGCGCTTTGTTTGAGCACATTTTAGTGGATATTGCGCTATTATAAAAGCTCTTTTAAAGTTCTTTTTAAGATTAGACAGGTCCTCGTTTTAAGATTTTTACTATGTTTGTCAATGTTTTTCAATCCATTTTATAGCTATATACATTTCCATACATTTTTTTCCTACTCTTTCTGTTCCTCACTCTTTCCCGTCATCTCTTTACTCTTTATATCTCCACGTGGAGTGCTCTCTTCGTTTTACTTTATTTCTCCACCTCACTCTCTCTCTCTCTTCTCTCATTCTCTCTCTCTTTCTCTCTCTCTCTCTCTCCCCCCTCTCTCTCCCTCTTCTCTCCCGCTCCCTCTCTCTCTCTCTCTCTCTCTCTCTCTCTCTCTCTCTCTCTCTCTCTCTCTCTCTCTTCGCGGGTGGTTGGATGGGAGCATCACCCTTGAATCATATACCTATGATGTTCGCATGGGTGTACGATCCGATAGCGATGTCGTTTCTTCTTCTCTTTACTAGCCTATCCTGCTTCTTTGGTTTGTGATTGTATTTTTGACAGGGGATATTTTTTTTCTCTGTAAATCTTCTGCCTGTTTGTTCTTGGTTATTTATAATTTAGCTTATGATATCTTTAGGTTATGATTTTGATTTACATTTGTACTATTTTTGTTAGATTGCTTGTTTTTTTGTTTCAGCGGTCTCTCATATAACCTCAATTGTGTTGGAAGAGACCTAAAGCAACAAACAACAACAACAACAACAACAACATCTCTCTTCCATTTTTTTCTCTCAGCCAACCTTCTAACTTCATATTATTACATGATGAGACGTCGATCATTTTCCTCCTTTTTCTTTTTTTTCTGTTGGCATCACTGAACAGTCAGTTAGGCTGATTGATTTTTTAAAGGCTTAATTTAAATTCGCTCTTTTGATGTTTTGCAATTGATTAAAGATTCCTGTTTATAGGATGCATAAGCACAAGGTTGCCGTAATACACACATTAGCCGGGTTTGTAGTATAAAAACAAATGTCTCCTTTTGGCCAAAAGTTTATCATTATCTCTTGATATAGTGGATGGCATTATAGGGCTCTAGACTGTTTTAATTGGAAATGACAATTTGCTAAATTATATATTTACAAGTCGGTTTGTATCTGATGATTAGAATAGATGTGTTTTAGACGTGAGTAATATGTTACGTAATAATATTAAATAACAATGAATAGCTATCTTATTTTTGCATTAGATTTGGGCTTGGCAGACGGGCCGATAGATTTTCCTCCTTTTTGACAAATTGTCATTATCATCACTGGTCTCTCTCTCTCAGCTTTGCTTTCTCTCTCTCTCTCTCTCTCTCTCTCTCTCTCTCTCTCTCTCTCTCTCTCTCTCTCTCTCTCTCTCTCTCTCTCTCTCTCTCTCTCTCTCTCTCTCTCTCTCTCTCTCTCTCTCACACATCTTTCTCTCTTCTGTCTTGACCCCTCCCCACTACTCAACTCTCTCTCTCTCCTTTCTCTCTCTACTCTCTTTACTCTTTCTCTCTCTCTCTACTTTGCTTTCTCTCTCTCTCTCTCTCTCTCTCTCTCTCTCTCTCTCTCTCTCTCTCTCTCTCTCTCTCACCTCTTTCTCTCTGCTCTCTTGTCCCCCTCCCCACTACTCAACTCTCTCTCTCTCTCTCTCTCTCTCTCTCTCTCTCTCTCTCTCTCTCTCTCTCTCTCTCTCTCTCTCTCTCTCTCTCTCTCTCTCTTCTGTCAACCATGCGTTGAGTTCTATATCTGCTGTAACCCAGCTTCCACTCCATGAACCATGTACTACACTACTACATCAACTATTACAGTCACTTATACACAGTGATTTTGTATGTGTCACATACTTTTTTTTCAATTACCAGCTTGGTGGGTCACTGGATTTTTTTCAGGTTTTTTGTGTATGGCATTCAACACTTTCAGGTGAAGTGACCATTGTCAACTTTGACCCATGCCATGAACCTCATGACCTATCTGTTGCCTGCCCTGAACTTCTCTTTGCTTCCTCTTCTTTCAATCGCTACCACTCGTACATTTTATTTCTAGATTTAAAGAAGAAATACACGTCTTTCTTTTGAAAACTGTTTCCAGATACCTCATCGTGCAGCCCCAGAGGACTGTATTCCCGTGCAGTGTTTTCAGTTGCCAGCTTCGAGGATGGAGAAATGTTGGAAGATCCCGACGAATTTGCAGTGGATTCAGGCAGTGAAGACGAATCGTGGGATATGACAGAAGAGCTGTTGGCCCAAATGCCTGGTGTTGGTAATGGAGAGGCCAGTCTTGGTGACCTGGAAGGAGGTGAAGAGAGGCCCACTCCTTGTCCACAGTGTCGGAAAATCTTGCCCTCTTTTGCTAAAATGAAAATTCACGTTTCAAACACTCACTTGAAGGAAAAGTTGCACATTTGTCAGATATGTGGTAAAAAGTTTTTATTTCGTCATCCACTGGATTGCCATATGAAGATTCATACGGGAGAGAAGCTTTTTCCGTGTGCGGTGTGCGACAAGCAATACCTCCAGCAGAGTTTTCTACGATTGCATCAGAAAGTACACGCTGAGGACAAACCGTTTCAGTGTACTCTATGTGAAAAAGCGTTTGTCGATAAATGCCTCCTATCAAAACACATCAAAGTTCACACGGCAGAGAGAATCTTTGATTGTGACCTGTGCGAGAAATCTTTTAAGGAGATGACTGCCTTGAGAAGGCACAAACGAATCCATATGGGTATTAAACCATTTATTTGTTCTATCTGCGGTAAGGGTTTCACCCAGTCCAACCATCTTCGAACTCACATGAGGTCTCACACGGGTGAAAAACCGTTTATCTGTTCTGTTTGCGACAAGGGTTTTACCGATAGCTCTGATCTGAAAAAACATCTACGTGTCCACACAGGTGAACGGCCTTTCACTTGTTTAGTCTGTCACAAATCGTTTCGCCAGAGTGGATATCTCAACTTTCACATGAAAACTCACTCCAGAGAAAAACCGTACAAGTGCTCCATGTGTGAGAAAACATTTCAGAACAACTCCAATCTGATTCGTCATCTTAGAATTCACTCAGGGGAAAAACCGTACGAGTGTTCACTGTGTAGTCGGTCCTTTTTAAAAAGCTATTCATTGAAAAGGCATATGGAATCTTGCACAGGAGAAAAAACGTTCAAGGATGAGAAGAAATATGACTGCTCCGTTTGTAATGAGTCATTCACAAAAATCTATTCCATGAAGAGGCACATGGAACGAACACATTTTATTAAAACTTTGCCCGGAGGATTGTCATCTACAACATCAGAATCGTCATCGTCATCATCATCATTATCCGTGCCATCAACTTCTTCTGGTAACCGTCTAAAATCATTACTCACTGCCCCTGACACTAAAGCCAAAAGTAAAGCAGAAAAATATGTCCCTGATAAGAATTATTCACCTGACCTGGTACGTAACCCTGTGGACAGCACCATCAACGATGCAATCAACAAAGCCATCAACGAGGCCTATGCCAGATTGTCAGCATCAACGTCTGCCGACAAGAAAGAAATGACTAAACAGCAGATTAAAAAAGAAGCGATCAATGAACTTTCCTCAAACGGTTTTGATTTAGAGGCGTGCCAATTGGACCCATTAAACTTTACCGATATGAAATTCGATATCGACGTTAACACCGCTGAAAAGTCGTACAAATACAAAATCGGAAGCCAAACCTCTTCTTTGGTTTCATCAGAAAACAATCAGCCGGTTTTCCCTTCTCATGATCCACCTGTCAGCCAACCTGTTTTCCCATCCAGAAACGATGGGATTGTATATCAAGGAAAATGATTGACATTACAATACTGTAAAAAGTATGCATGTTTGAGTACGATGTGCTGTTAGTTGCAGATAAATTGTGTACCTTTGTTCGCACGCATTTGCATCATATTGTGTTTGCCCTTATTATTAGATTTAATCCACCGTGATAGGAGATTTGTGTATAGAGTGCATTGTTATTAATTACAGTCGACTAATATGATGTTGCCTTTTTATAATAATGTGAGTAAATAATATAATTAAGTACAAAATGACTTTACATTTATTTGCCCAGCTATGGTCTCTCCAAATGGTTTGCTTTTGGCTACCTCACCCCCCTCCCCCTATATTATCATTTTATGTCATTCTTAGTTGTTTTTTTAAAAAATAGAGTATTTGTTACAGTGAATGACATAATCTGTCGGATGGTGAAAAGGTTTGAACTGAGATATTGCCAAGTTTAGTTAGAAGGTCAATATTTATCCAAAATAAGTTCTTGTTATAAATGATTAAATCAACCCTTTTTGTACATCTTTGGGACATATCAAAGCTTAATTTCACTTCTCAATATTTTTTTCAGCTAGGCAAGTTGAAAAAGTATGAAATTTGAGAAAAGTTGCTGGATACCTTTCCCATACATCTGACCATGACTTCATGAAAAATCACCTGATTTACTTCAAATAAAGATTAAAATGCTCTAGTGAGCATATTCTTTCAGAAAATGAAAAAACAAACATAAGAAAAAACCCCTGCAAATCCAAAATTTTCACCTTCCGACTGATTATGTCATGCACTGACACATTTTGTAACCTATTTGAGTGTATCCCTTTCGGTGGAGATCCAATAACAGGTAATTGTGGGACTCTTAACTCTCTCCTTACCAAGACTTTTCCTAATCAAACAAAAAAGTAACAAATGCATTCTACACAGATTGCTTTTTGAGCAAAATGATGTCTACAACACAGTGTTTAGTATTTATAGCTGTAATCAAAGCATTTCTTTTCATTTTGTGACGTACAAGAGAAATTAGAATGAGAAAATTGTCGGTTGTATCATAACGAATGTGACGATTTTCCTGTAAGGATAGAGGTAATGACTCATCTTTATTCCTTCATGGAATGCCTAGGCAACATTATCTAGAGTTGTCAGTTGTATCGTAATCGTAGTGAATGTGACGATTTTCCTGTGGTTGGTAAGGAGAGGGGTAATTGACTCATCTATATTCCTTCATGGAATGCCTAGGCAACATTATCTAGAGTTGTCAGTTGTATCGTAATCGTAGTGAATGTGACGATTTTCCTGTAAGGAGAGAGGTAATGACTCATCTATATTCCTTCATGGAATGCCTCGGCAACATTATCTAGAGTTGTCAGTTGTATCGTAATCGTAGTGAATGTGACGATTATCCTGTAAGGAGAGAGGTAATGACTCATCTATATTCCTTCATGGAATGCCTAGGCAACATTATCTAGAGTTGTCAGTTGTATCGTAATCGTAGTGAATGTGACGATTTTCCTGTAAGGAGAGAGGTAATGACTCATCTATATTCCTTCATGGAATGCCTCGGCAACATTATCTAGAGTTGTCAGTTGTATCGTAATCGTAGTGAATGTGACGATTATCCTGTAAGGAGAGAGGTAATGACTCATCTATATTCCTTCATGGAATGCCTAGGCAACATTATCTAGAGTTGTCAGTTGTATCGTAATCGTAGCGAATGTGACGATTTTCCTGTGGTTGGTAAGGAGCAGGGCTGAGAATCTTCCGCCTAAAGGCGGATTTCCGCCTAAATGATGGTTTATCTCCGCCCATCACCATCACTATTCCGCCTTTTAAAAAGACTCACCACAACCACTACATCAACATCCCTATCACCACTACTTTTACAACCACCACCTATACTACAACAACCATCACATCATTATTCCTATCACTATTACTACTACAACCACCACCACATCATCATCCCTACCACCACCACCACCACATCATCATCCCACCACCACTACTACTACCTACAACAACCACCAAATCACCATCTCTACCACCACCACCAATACAGCTACAACCACTACTACGACAACTACCATCACATCATCATCCTTACCACCGCTACTGCAACAACCACCACCATATCATCATTCCTACTATCAATACAACTACATCCTCCACCACCACATCATCCCAACTATCACTACTACAACCACCCCACATCATCCCTACCACAACTATTACAACCACCACCACACCATCATTCCCAACACCTCTACAGCTACAACCACCATATCA
Source organism: Berghia stephanieae (assembly GCF_034508935.2). NCBI lineage: Eukaryota > Metazoa > Mollusca > Gastropoda > Nudibranchia > Aeolidiidae > Berghia > Berghia stephanieae. Next base: position 20,478,099 of record NC_088373.1, on the reverse strand, counting down.
TCATCCTTATCACGGCCCTACTACAACCACCACCACAGCATCATCCCTACCGCCATCTTTTCTTACTACTACTACAATATGTTGTAATTACACTTTAAATTCCTCCAAATGGTGCCAGAAATTATTGCGAGACACATTTTTGATTGCATCTCAGTAAATTTTTTATGAAATTCAAATGTATACATTATCGTCGCATAGATAGGTCTTGAACTCCATTTTTGTGACCAGTCATTCTCACCCCTGAACCATCATGACATCATCACCATCTCTACCATAACTACCACCACTACGACAGCAACTATCACATCATCATCAGTACCACCTCAAGTGCAAGCACCACTATTACATTATCTTCCTGGTGGGATCTTTTGACTTGCATGGATCAGAGTTGCTTTCTGCCCTTGTCTTGCTTGATCCTATTCATTGGCAGGGAGGGAAACAATTAAATGTATAGTTGTTTTTGGGAGATGATATGCTTGTTCTCGTATATCATCTCTCTTTTGTGTGACGTTAGATTTGTTGTTCTAAGTTTTGTATTTCTCTCACAAGGATTCTGTGCTTGTGTCTTGGTGAGACTTTTAGGTGACCTCAAACTAACTACATTGATAGTTTGATCTTGGAGTCCATAGTTTGATCTTGGAGTCCGTTTGTGAGCCCTATTTGAACCAGTCACTTTTTCTCCGGTGCTTTTGATCTTACTTAAATCTATATTTTTTTTACAGCCCCATATATATTTTACTGGGTGGGGATCCTGACCTCCCATAGCGGGCAGGGAGGTACATACTGTGTCTTCTATCCCCTTATATCTGTTATCCAACATGCTTTCTGTCTTTGTCTCGGAATGAGATTACTTGGTTTTGTCCTGGTACTGGCCGGAATCCTAGCTGGGAGGGAAACAGTCAAATGCATAGTTATTGTTTTGGGAGATGATATTTTTTTCCTTGTAAATCATCTCTCTGTTATGTATTATTATTTTTATTTTGAATGTATAATGTAAGCATTTGAGTGTGTTCCTCTTTGTTGGATTTTGTGCTTGTGTCTGGATGAGACTTGTAGGTGATTTCAAACTAAGTACATTGGTGGTATGCTCTTGGAATCTACATCTGATCCCTATTTGTTCTCAATTCCCCTTTGTCTTACTTTTTCTTGGGTGCTTTAATTGTAATTCTAGAACTTTTTACTATCCCATTTTCTTCCTTTTTACTGGCGCTGATATAACCTAAATGTGTTGCAAGCGCCGTAAAACCCTTAAAAACAAACAAAAACAAACATATATATTTTAAGTGCCGCTGAAATGACCTACAAACATATACACGTGCACACACAAATCAATAAAATCCACTCAGTTCTTAAGTCTCGTTAATTTTTCACTTTCATCTTTCTGTACTCATCACTAGATTCACTTTGAGCTCTCTCTCTCTCTCTCTCTCTCTCTCTCTCCTCTCTCTCTCTCTCTCTTTCTCTCTCTCTCTCTCTCTCTCTCTGTGTGTCTATTTCTCTTCTGTGTCTCCTTCTCTCTCTCTCTCTCTCTCTCTCTCTCTCTCTCTCTTTCTCTCTCTCCCTTTTTCTCTCTCTCTCTCTCTTTCTCTCTCTCTCTCTTTCTCTCTCTCTCTCTCTCTCTCTCTCTCTCTCTCTCTCTCTCTCTCTCTCTCTCTCACACACACACACACAAATCAGTAAAGTGCACCCAGTTCTTTAGCCTCGATAAGTTTTGAGTTTTCATCTTCATGTACTTATCAATGATGCACACACACACACACATGAAACATATGTTAACTTAATATTTACGATTAACAAATAAAACACACAATAACGTTCACTCAGTACTTTAAACTCGGTTATTTTTTCACTTTAATCTCTCTGTACCTATCACTAATATTCACTTTGAGCAGTCTCTCTCTCTCTCTCTCTCTCTCTCTCTCTCTCTCTCTCTCTCTCTCTCTCTCTCTCTCTCTCTCTCTCTCTTTCTTTCCCCCTCCCTCCCTCCCTCCCTCTCTCTCTTACTCTGTCTCTCTCTCACACACACACACACACATACACACCTGGGTGGGGTTCCTGACCTCCCATAGTGGGCAAGGGGGTACATACTATGTCTTCTATCCCCTTATATCTGTTTTCCAACATGCTTTCTGTCTTTGTCTTGGAATGAGATTACTTGGTTTTGTTCTGGCCCTGGCCAGAGTCCTAACTGGAACTGGAAGGGAAACAGTCAAATGCACAGTTATTGTTTTGGGAGATGATATTTTTTTCCTTGTAAATCATCTCTCTGTTATGTATTAGTATATTTGTTATTTTGAATGTATATAATGTAAGCATCTGAGTGTATTCCTCTTTGTGCCCGGATGAGACTTATACGTGATCTCAAACTAAGTACATTGGTGGTTTGCTCTTTGAATCTACATCTGATCCCTTTTTGTTCCGTTCCCCTATGTCTTACTTTTTCTTGGGTGCTTTAATTGTAATTCTAGAACTTTTTACTATCCCATTTTCTTCCTTTTTACTGGCGCTGATATAATCTAAATGTGATGCAAGCGCCGTAAACCCTTAAAAACAAACAAACAAAACACACACACACAAACACACACTATCTTTCCTTCTGTTAGACAAACCTAAATCTATAAAGTGGATCATATCCTTTTTGCATGGATGGTTCTTGATCTAGCGCTGAAAAATGTCCTCCTTTTTAGTGACCAGTCATTCTCACCCCTGAAGGAGAGGGGTAATGACTCATCTATATTCCTTCATGGAATGCCTAGGCAACATTATCTAGAGATGTCAGTTGTATCGTAATCGTAGCGAATGTGACGATTTTCCTGTGGTTGGTAAGGAGAGGGGTAATTGACTCATCTATATTCCTTCATGGAATGCCTCTGCAACATTATCTAGAGATGTCAGTTGTATCGTAATCGTAGCGAATGTGACGATTTTCCTGTGGTTGGTAAGGAGAGAGGTAATGACTCATCTATATTCCTTCATGGAATGCCTAGGCAACATTATCTAGAGTTGTCAGTTGTATCGTAATCGTAGTGAATGTGACGATTTTCCTGTGGTTGGTAAGGAGAGAGGTAATGACTCATCTATATTCCTTCATGGAATGCCTAGGCAACATTATCTAGAGTTGTCAGTTGTATCGTAATCGTAGTGAATGTGACGATTTTCCTGTGGTTGGTAAGGAGAGAGGTAATGACTCATCTATATTCCTTCATGGAATGCCTAGGCAACATTATCTAGAGTTGTCAGTTGTATCGTAATCGTAGGGAATGTGACGATTTTCCTGTGGTTGGTAAGGAGAGAGGTTATGACTCATCTATATTCCTTCATGGAATGCCTAGGCAACATTATCGAGAGTTGTCAGTTGTATCGTAATCGTAGGGAATGTGACGATTTTCCTGTGATTGGTAAGGAGAGAGGTAATGACTCATCTATATTCCTTCATGGAATGCCTCGGCAACATTATCTAGAGTTGTCAGTTGTATCGTAATCGTAGTGAATGTGACGATTTTCCTGTGGTTGGTAAGGAGAGAGGTAATGACTTATCTATATTCCTTCATGGAATGCCTAGGCAACATTATCTAGAGTTGTCAGTTGTATCGTAATCCTGTCATCTGCATTTTTTGCGGCCGCAAATGGCAAATATCAGGGCGATCCGCAAATTTTGGCAAATTTCCCAAAATTGGCAAATTGTGGCAAATTTTTGGGGAAAAAAGATGCGAAAACAAAATAACGACAATAAAAAAGTGCGAAACTTAAGAAATGTTGCAGCTTTGCCTGGTCCCAAACAAAGGGAAGCTACTCAACGGATAATGATCCTTTAAAATCTTTGTAACAACGCTATTCAGTCATTTCATTTCTCAAGTCAAATAAATGTAAAAAAATGTCTTTTATATATATATTTTTCTGAATCGCGTGTTAATTTTTACTGAAACGCTTACTTATAGTTGTCCTCTGCAAATTTTGGTCTTTTTGGCAAATTTCTTGGCAAATTTTGGGGGTTTTTTGGGGGCAAATTTTGGCAAATTTTAGGTCCCAATTTGGCAAAAAAATGCAGATGACAGGTAATCGTAGCGAATGTGACGATTTTCCTGTGGTTGGTAAGGACAGAGTTAAGTGGTTTTCAGATCAGACACGAATTCAGATTGTCCTTGGATTTACTTCTGATCTCTGTGCTGGCTATGTGGTCTTGTGGTATGACACTCGCTTTTGGATCGGAAGGTCCTGGGTTCACTCAGCCTCACTCAGCGCATAGTTGAGTCCTCGGAAAAGACTCTTTACTCATTCTCTCACTGTAACCCAGGTGTAAAATGAGTACCTGTTCGTCAACAGTGGTTGTCTCTGAAAAATTGTAATAATATGCCTAACAGGCGTCGTGTCTCGTTCTACATGTTACGCGTTGCTGTTGGTCAGGGACCCTTGGTAAAGCGCTTTGAGCATATTTAGTAGATTTTGTGCTATATAAAAGCTCTAGTTTCTTTGAATATATTTTTCATTTGTCGAACTTTTTTCTTAGGTGCGGGTTCGCTTGAATTAAATCCTTTTACTTTCGCATCAGAAAGTCTTTCCCTGTTGCATCAAATCTTGAACAGAAACGCGCTATGGCCAAAATATTCAAAATACTTTAAATATGTGAATGATGGTTGCATAAATGTGTCACATATTGATGTACAGTCCACTCCGGATAATCGTAACACCTTGGGATCAGCGAAAACGTTACGATTAACCGAAGTTGCGATTTATCGAGTTGCAATTATCCCGAGTGGACTGTACCCCTTTCTTCCATTCATCGCACCTCAATATTGTTGCTATAATTGTGACCGACCAACAAATTCAACCTATTTTCAAGTTCTTTCCATTTGTTTTGTAGTATTTGTGGGGTGAGAAGTGGCACGCGTTTCATCATTTGATATGGGAACTAAATAGGCAGAAGTCTCTGTTGTAGGATGGAGTTCCCGACCTCCCATAATGGGCAGGGAGGCACTTACTGTGTCTTCTATACCCCTATATATCTGTTTTTCAATTGCTTTCTGTCTTTATCTTGGAATGAGATTACTTAGTTTTGTCCTGCTTCTGGCTGGATTCCTTGGTTGGGAGAGAAACAGTCGGATGTACAGTTATAGTTTTAGATGATATTTTTTTTCCCTTGTAAATCATCTCTCTGTTATGTACTGTTATTTTTTTTTATGTTTAACATATGATCTGTAAACATTTGAGTGTATTCCTCTTGGTGGGATCTTGTGCTGGTGTCTGGGTGAAACCTTTAGGTAATTTCAAACTAAGTACACTGATAGTGTGTTCTTGGAATCTACATCTGTTCCCTGTTTGTACCAGTCCCCTTTGTCTTACTTTCTCCTCAAGCCCTTTTAATTGTACATCTAGAATGGTTTTACTATCCAATTTTCATCCTTTTTACTGGCGTTGATATGACCTAAATGTGTTTCAAGTGCTGTAAAACCCTTAAAACCAAACATTTGCCATATTTATTGTTGGTTGCTCTAATTGTAAATGTATAATATTTTGATTATCCCATTTTCTTCCACTTTCACTGGCGCTGAAATGACCTAAATGTTTTGCAAGCGCCGTAAAACCGTTAAAAACAAAAACAAAACAGAAATCACCTTCTCAACTCAAACAGTCTAGAAAATAATATTTATTGAAAGCAGGTATGGTCTGATTCATGGGTGAAAGAGTGCCGGCTACAGCCGGCCGCCCGGCCGATTGCATTACCAAAAAAAAACGTCGCCGGCTTTTTGCGATTCGGATTTGATTGATATTTTTGTTTTTTTTTGGTTTAAAATTGTGCAACTTGTGACAAGAAACTTAACAAATTACTGCATTATAACCTTTGGATTAAACATACAACAATTGTGGACTACTATTATGAAGACTAGATGCTGAGAACAAGACTTCAAATTACGAGGTAAGTCCATGAATCTTGTGGGCTTTTTCAGATTATATGTCTGGTCATAAGTAGACTTGCAGGCTTTTGGAGGTCCAGTTGCTTGCACCCATGGTCTGATTATGTTATAAATTGGCGATACTGCTGTTGTATGGATTAGAGGTCTAATAAATATGATTTTTATAATTTCAGGGGAAGCTAAATTATTTATTATAAATGACCAAAACTTTCCTTTTTGTGTGCTGAATGTAAATAGAATTAAAAAAAATAATTGTTGTATTGTAAATTTGTTATGTTGTAACTATAACTATTTTTGTGTGTCATCGTAAAACAATATTTAGCTGAAATTAAACACGGTCTGTGTGTGTCTCGGATTAGTGACAATGATAGCAAAACTTTGAAATCAGCGCTGTGACCATGGTATCGTTTTTTACACACACACATTCTCTCTCTACTCCGATGTGAATGCCTATCTAGCTGACCTCAGTATTGGAGGCTATGGTGTTCGACTCGTTTTTTCACAGATATGGGTGGGGATCCTGACCTCCCATAGTGGGCAGCTCTATAGCTGCTTTCCAATTTACCTTTTGTCTTTGTCTCGGAATGAGATTACTTGGGTTTTGTTCTTGCCCTGGCCGGAGTCCTTAGCTGGGAGGGAAACATTCAAATGTATAGTTTTAGTTTTGGGAGATGATGTTTTTTTTTCCTTGTAAATCATCTCTCTGTTATGTATTATTAAATTTGTTGGTAACAATTTCGGACATACAGAATTGGAAGAAATATTACGGATTTTGATTTCACAGCAATTTAGTTGTAGTATTAAAGAGAAAACAAAACAATTCTTTTTTTTATTTTAAGTTCCCGCAGTTATCAAAGAAAGAAAGAAAAAATGTTCCCTTAAAGTTATAAAGGCTACTGTTCAGTTCACACCCATGATAGCTTAGTCGATTGCCAGCTCGTAAGGGTGGAGGTCAACAACATTTATTTTACGTATAGAAGGTTGTAGATACGCAGTATTTTTTTTTCTTTTTTTTTTGTTGTTGTTGTTGTTAATTGGTGGAGTATTACTAAAATTGTACCATTTATTACTGATGAATTTTGTGTTGGCTACTGATTTTGAAATGTTCAAGTAGACAGGTATGGGATAATACATGTTTTGTTTTGAGATGGAATTTAGTTTCAGTTTGGTCTGCTTGGAGAATAAATAAAAACATTGTAAACCTCACTGAGTATGGCACGTCTTTTAAAATCTGAATGTTCATATTTTGTGTGGCTGGCTGAGAAAACCCGGAAAGATGCGCAAATTTCATAAATTGAGTTATAATATATGAATGCAGCTGTGTAGACCACATCTTTCTGATCATTTACCACTTTAAATTTTCTTTCTATGTCTATTAGAACCCAAGTTATGATTTTTTTTCTGGATAATATTTGTTGCTATGGGAAAACCTTTATATCTTCGATTCTGGCTCATATCTCGAATTGAAGCTTGC
>NC_088373.1:20456828-20470613 GCF_034508935.2 Berghia stephanieae | reverse complement strand
CATCCCTACCACCACCACCACCACATCATCATCCCCACCACCACTACTACTACCTACAACAACCACCAAATCACCATCTCTACCACCACCACCACTACAGCTACAACCACTACTACTACAACTACCATCACATCATCATCCTTACCACCACTACTGCAACAACCACTACCATATCATCATTCCTACTATCAATACAACTACATCCTCCACCACCACATCATCCCAACTATCACTACTACAACCACCCCACATCATCCCTACCACAACTATTACAACCAACACCACACCATCATTCCCAACACCTCTACAGCTACAACCACCATATCATCATCCTTATCACAGCCCTACTACAACCACCACCACAGCATCATCCCTACCGCCATCTTTTCTTACTACTACTACAATATGTTGTAATTACACTTTAAACTTTTGAAATTCCTCCAAGTGGTGCCAGAAATTATTGCGAGACACATTTTTGATTGCATCTCAGTAAATTTTTTATGAAATTCAAATGTATACATTATCGTCGCATAGATAGGTCTTGAACTCCATTTTTGTGACCAGTCATTCTCACCCCTGAACCATCATGACATCATCACCATCTCTACCATAACTACCACCACTACGACAGCAACTATCACATCATCATCAGTACCACCTCCAGTGCAAGCACCACTATTACATTATCTTCCTGGTGGGATCTTTTGACTTGCATGGATCAGAGTTGCTTTCTGCCTTTGTCTTGCTTGATCCTTTTCATGGCCAGATTCATTGGCAGGGAGGGAAAGTTGTTTTTGGGAGATGATATGCTTGTTCTCGTATATCATCTCTCTTTTGTGTGACGTTAGATTTGTTGTTCTAAGTTTTGTCTTTCTCTCACAAGGATTCTGTGCTTGTGTCTTGGTGAGACTTTTAGGTGACCTCAAACTAACGACATTGATAGTTTGATCTTGGAGTCCATAGATTGATCTTGGAGTCCCTTTGTGAGCCCTATTTGAACCAGTCACTTTTTCTCCGGTGCTTTTGATCTTACTTAAATCTATATTTTTTTACAGCCCCATTTATATTTTAAGTGCTGCTGAAATGACCTACAAACATATACACGTGCACACACAAATCAATAAAATTCACTCAGTTCTTAAGTCTCGTTAATTTTTCACTTTCATCTTTCTGTACTCATCACTAGATTCACTTTGAGCTCTCTCTCTCTCTCTCTCTCTCTCTCTCTCTCTCTCTCTCTCTCTCTCTCTCTCTCTCTGTCTCTGTCTCTTTCTCTCTCTCTCTGTCTCTCTCTGTGTGTCTCTTTCTCTCTCTCTGTGTCTCCTTCTCTCTCTCTCTCTCTCTCTCTCTCTCTCTCACACAAATCAGTAAAGTGCACCCAGTTATTTAGCCTCGATAACTTTTGACTTTTCATCTTCATGTACTTAACAATGATGCACACACACACACACACACACATACACACACACACACACACACAGAGAGAGAGAGAGAGAGGATTCAATTAAAATGTTAATTTCCTGGCAATTGCCAACATGAAACATATGTTAACTTAATATTTACGATTAACAAATAAAACACACCTAACAATAACGTTCACTCAGTACTTTAACCTCGGTTATTTTTTAACTTTAATCTCTCTGTACCTATCACTAATATTCACTTTGAGCAGTCTCTCTCTCTCTCTCTCTCTCTCTCTCTCTCTCTCTCTCTCTCTCTTTCCCCCTCCCTCCCTCCCTCTCTCTCTTACTCTGTCTCTCTCACTCACACACACACACACACACACACACACATACACACCTGGGTGGGGTTCCTGATCTCCCATAGTGGGCAAGGGGGTACATACTATGTCTTCTATCCCCTTATATCTGTTTTCCAACCTGCTTTCTGTCTTTGTCTTGGAATGAGATTTCTTGGTTTTGTCCTGGCCCTGGCCAGAGTCCTAACTGGAAGGGAAACAGTCAAATGCACAGTTATTGTTTTGGGAGATGATATTTTTTTCCTTGTAAGTCATCTCTCTGTTATGTATTAGTATATTTGTTATTTTGAATGTATACAATGTAAGCATTTGAGTGTATTCCTCTTTGTGCCCGGATGAGACTTATAGGTGATCTCAAACTAAATACATTGGTGGTTTGCTCTTTGAATCTACATCTGATCCCTTTTTGTTCCGTTACCCTATGTCTTACTTTTTCTTGGGTGCTTTCGTTGTAATTCTAGAACTTTTTACTATCCCATTTTCTTCCTTTTTACTGGCGCTGATATAACCTAAATGTGATGCAAGCGCCGTAAACTCTTAAAAACAAACAAACAAAACACACACACACAAACACACACTATCTTTCCTTCTGTTAGACAAACCTAAATCTATAAAGTGGATCATATCCTTTTTGCATGGATGGTTCTTGATCTAGCGCTGAAAAATTTCCTCCTTTTTAGTGACCAGTCATTCTCACCCTGAAGGAGAGGGTAATGACTCATCTATATTCCTTCATGGAATGCCTAGGCAACATTATCTAGAGTTGTCAGTTGTATCGTAATCGTAGTGAATGTGACGATTTTCCTGTGGTTGGTAAGGAGAGAGGTAATGACTCATCTATATTCCTTCATGGAATGCCTCGGCAACATTATCTAGAGTTGTCAGTTGTATCGTAATCGTAGTGAATGTGACGATTTTCCTGTGGTTGGTAAGGAGAGAGGTAATGACTCATCTATATTCCTTCATGGAATGCCTCGGCAACATTATCGAGAGTTGTCAGTTGTATCGTAATCGTAGGGAATGTGACGATTTTCCTGTGGTTGGTAAGGAGAGAGGTAATGACTTATCTATATTCCTTCATGGAATGCCTAGGCAACATTATCTAGAGTTGTCAGTTGTATCGTAATCCTGTCATCTGCATTTTTTGCGGCCTCAAATGGCAAATATCAGGGCGATTGTGGCAAATTTTTGGGGAAAAAAGATGCGAAAACAAAATAACGACAATAAAAAAGTGCGAAACTTAAGAAATGTTGCAGCTTTGCCTGGTCCCAAACAAAGGGAAGCTACTCTCTACGGATAATGATCCTTTAAAATCTTTGTAACAACGCTATTCAGTCATTTCATTTCTCAAGTCAAATCAATGTAAAAAAATGTCTTTTATATATATATTTTTCTGAATCGCGTGTTAATTTTTACTGAAACGCTTACTTATAGTTGTCCTCTGCAAATTTTGGTCTTTTTGGCAAATTTCTTGGCAAATTTTGGGGGGTTTTTTGGGGCAAATTTTGGCAAATTTTAGGTCCCAATTTGGCAAAAAAATGCAGATGACAGGTAATCGTAGCGAATGTGACGATTTTCCTGTGGTTGGTAAGGACAGAGTTAAGTGGTTTTCAGATCAGACACGAATTCAGATTGTCCTTGGATTTACTTCTGATCTCTGTGCTGGCTATGTGGTCTTGTGGTATGACACTCGCTTTTGGATCGGAAGTTCCTGGGTTCACTCAGCCTCACTCAGCGCATAGTTGAGTCCTCGGAAAAGACTCTTTACTTATTCTCTCACTGTAACCCAGGTGTAAAATGAGTACCTGTTCGTCAACAGTGGTTGTCTCTGTCTGAAAAATTGTAATAATATGCCTAACAGGCGTCGTGTCTCGTTCTACATGTTACGTGTTGCTGTTGGTCAGGGACCCTTGGTAAAGCGCTTTGAGCATATTTAGTAGATTTTGTGCTATATAAAAGCTCTAGTTTCTTTGAATATATTTTTCATTTGTCAAACTTTTTTCTTAGGTGCGGGTTTGCTTGAATTAAATCCTTTTACTTCCGCATCAGAAAGTCTTTCCCTGTTGCATCAAATCTTGAACAGAAACGCGCTATGGCCAAAATATTCAAAATAATTTAAATATGTGAATGATGGTTGCATAAATGTGTCACATATTGATGTACAGTCCACTCCGGATAATCGTAACACCTTGGGATCAGCGAAAATTAAAACGTTACGATTAACCGAAGTTGCGATTTATCGAGTTGCAATTATCCTGAGTGGACTGTACCCCTTTCTTCCATTCATCGCACCTCAATATTGTTGCTATAATTGTGACCGACCAACAAATTCAACCTATTTTCAAGTTCTTTCCATTTGTTTTGTAGTATTTGTGGGGTGAGAAGTGGCACGCGTTTCATCATTTGATATGGGAACTAAATAGGCAGAAGTCTGTTGTGGGATGGAGTTCCCGACCTCCCATAATGGGCAGGGAGGCACTTACTGTGTCTTCTATACCCCTATATATCTGTTTTTTAATTGCTTTCTGTCTTTATCTTGGAATGAGATTACTTAGTTTTGTCCTGCTTCTGGCTGGATTCCTTGGTTGGGAGAGAAACAGTCGGATGTACAGTTATAGTTTTAGGAGATGATATTTTTTTTCCCTTGTAAATCATCTCTCTGTTATGTACTGTTATTTTTTTTATGTTTAACATATGATCTGTAAACATTTGAGTGTATTCCTCTTGGTGGGATCTTGTGCTGGTGTCTGGGTGAAACTTTTAGGTAATTTCAAACTAAGTACACTGATAGTGTGTTCTTGGAATCTACATCTGTTCCCTGTTTGTACCAGTCCCCTTTGTCTTACTTTCTCCTCAAGCCCTTTTAATTGTACATCTAGAATGGTTTTACTATCCAATTTTCATCCTTTTTACTGGCGTTGATATGACCTAAATGTGTTTCAAGTGCTGTAAAACCCTTAAAAACAAACATTTGCCATATTTATTGTTGGTTGCTCCAATTGTAAATCTATAATATTTTGATTATCCCATTTTCTTTCATTTTCACTGGCGCTGAAATGACCTAAATGTTTTGCAAGCGCCGTAAAACCGTTAAAAACAAAAACAAAACAGCAATCACCTTCTCAACTCAAACAGTCTAAAAAATAATATTTATTGAAAGCAGGTATGGTCTGATTCATGGGTGAAAGAGGGCCGGCTACAGCCGGCCGCCCGGCCGCCCGGCCGATTGGATTACCAAAAAAAAACGTCGCCGGCTTTTTGCGATTCGGATTTGATTGATATTTTTTTTTTTTTTTTTTGGTTTAAAATTGTGCAACTTGTGACAAGAAACTTAACAAATTACTGCATTATAACCTTTGGATTAAACATACAACAATTGTGGACTACTATTATGAAGACTAGATGCTGAGAACAAGACTTCAAATGACGAGGTAAGTCCATGAATCTTGTGGGCTTTTTCAGATTATATGTCTGGTCATAAGTAGACTTGCAGGCTTTTGGAGGTCCAGTTGCTTGCTCCCATGGTCTGATTATGTTATAAATTGGCGATACTGCTGTTGTATGGATTAGAGGTCTAATAAATATGATTTTTATAATTTCAGGGGAAGCTAAATTATTTATTATAAATGACCAAAACTTTCCTTTTTTGTGTGCTGAATGTAAATAGAATTAAAAAAAATAATTGTTGTATTGTAAATTTGTTATGTTGTAACTATAACTATTTTTGTGTGTCATCGTAAAACAATATTTAGCTGAAATTAAACACGGTCTGTGTGTGTCTCGGATTAGTGACAATGATAGCAAAACTTTGAAATCATCGCTGTGACCATGGTATCGTTTTTTACACACACATTCTCTCTCTACTCCGATGTGAATGCCTATCTAGCTGACCTCAGTATTGGAGGCTATGGTGTTCGACTCGTTTTTTCACAGAACTGGGTGGGGATCCTGACCTCCCACAGTGGGCAGCTCTATAGCTGCTTTCCAATTTACCTTTTGTCTTTGTCTCGGAATGAGATTACTTGGGTTTTGTTCTTGCCCTGGCCGGAGTCCTTAGCTGGGAGGGAAACATTCAAATGTATAGTTTTAGTTTTGCGAGATGGATGTTTTTTTTCCCTGTAAATCATCTCTCTGTTATTGTTATGTATTATTAAATTTGTTGGTAACAATTTGGGACATACAGAATTGGAAGAAATATTACGGATTTTGATTTCACAGCAATTGAGTTGTAGTATGAGAGAGAAAACAAAACAATTCTTTTTTTTATTTTAAGTTCCCGCAGTTATCAAAGAAAGAAAGAAAAAATGTTCCCTTAAAGTTAAAAAGGCTACTGTTCAGTTCACACTCATGATAGCTTAGCCAATTGCCAGCTCGTAATGGTGGAGGTCAACAACATTTATTTTACGTATAGAAGGTTGTAGATACGCAGTATTTTTTTTCTTTTTTGTTGTTGTTGTTGTTGTTAATTGGTGGAGTATTACTGAAATTGTACCATTTATTACTGATGAATTTTGTGTTGGCTACTGATTTTGAAATGTTCAAGTAGACAGGTATGGGATAATACATGTTTTGTTTTGAGATGGAATTTAGTTTCAGTTTGGTCTGCCTGGAGAATAAATAAAAACATTGTAAACCTCACTGAGTATGGCAAGTCTTTTAAAATCTGAATGTTCATATTTTGTGTGGCTGGTGAGAAAACCCGGAAAGATGCGCAAATTTCATAAATTGAGTTATAATATATATATATGCAGCTGTGTAGACCACATCTTTCTGATCATTTACCACTTTAAATTTTCTTTCTATGTCTATTAGAACCCAAGTTATGATTTTTTTTCTGGATAATATTTGTTGCTATGGGAAAACCTTTATATCTTCGATTCTGGCTCATATCTCGAATTGAAGCTTGCCGCATCTTCCCTGGTTTTCTCAGCCAGCCTCACATTTGTGTCAGCGCATGGCACATAATCAGTTGGAAGGTGAACATTTTGGATATGCATTTTCTGAAAGAATATGCTCCCCAGAGAATTTTAATCTTTATTTGAAGTAAATCGGGTGATTTTTCATGAAGCTATGGTCAGATGTATGGGAAAGGTATTCATCAACTTTTCTCAAATTTCATACTTTTTCAACTTGACTAGCTGTAAAAAATATTTAGAAGTGAAATTAAGCTTGGCTATTTCCCGGCGATGTACCAAAAGGATTGATTTAATCTTTAATGACAAGAACTCATTTTGGATAAAAAATTGACCTTCTAACTAAACTTGGTAATATCTCAAGTTCAAACCTTTTCACCATCCGACTGAATATGTCATTCACTGTAACATTTATGCTATATATTTATCATTGTTAATTATGAGAAGAGCATTGTTATCTCTTCATGAAATGCTGTGCTGAAATTACAGGGTGCTTTGCACGTGGTTGATGGGCGCTGGTATGACACTTGCTTTCGGATCGGGATGTCCTGGATTCGAGCCTCGCTCAGTGCATAGTTGAGTTCTTGGAAAAGACTCTTTACTCACATTCTCTCACTGTACTCATGTGTAAAATGAGTACCTGGCCTTTAACAGTGTTGTCTTTGTCCGAAAAAAAATAATTGTAATATCGCCTAACAGGCGGCATGTCCCGCCCTACATATTAAATGTTGCTGTTGACCAGGACCCCTTGTCAGAGCTGCCAAGTGTCACGGAACTTCTGTGATAGCCAAGGAAATCGTGTGCTTTTCACGGACAAACGGAAATGGCCTAAAAACGTCACGGAAGTGGTTCTGGTCAATTTCGTTGTGTTCTCTATGGTCATTCAATACACATTTTGTGTGTGGTCAGTCACATCAAAGTGTATGCCGTTGATGTCGAATAATATTTTATTATAAGGTCAATGACCCATGCTTTATTATATACTTAGGGTCAATGACCCGAGATATCGGTAGACAGGGATGCCACTTTTCCGGTTCTAGCCGGAAATCCGGGGTTTTTGTTGTTGTTTTTTTACCACCAGCCGGTTTTTATCCGGAACCTCCGGTTTTTGTCCGTCGTCACTATTCAAAAAAAAAAATTTTTTTTTTGTAAAGAAGAAAAAAACCGCGATCGAGATTTGAGCCGGAACTTTTCGCCGGGTGAAGAATTTGGGCTGTCACCGCCAGTCGAATATTTGGGCACCTAAATGGTAGTTTATCTCCGCCCATCCCCATCACACTTCCTCCTTTAAAAAAAATGTTGTTTTTTTTTGATAAATAAACAGTGATTTTGAGAATTTCTCAGAAATTTTCTGCTGAATTTGCCGTGTCAAACATTTCCCTCAAAACCACAAAATCACCATTATGTCTTATGTCATATTTTGACACCTGTGCAATAGTCTCGTGAAATTTAGTGACCGTCCCGTTTTTATGACGTCGGGCCAGACTGAATGGCACCAGATGTCACAATTGACACAGACGACCAGTGGTGTTCTTTGATTAGCAAGTTGATGGTTGAAGGGGAAGGGGAGGGACAAATCTCTCTCTCTCTCTCTCTCTCTCTCTCTCTCTCTCTCTCTCTCTCTCTCTCGTTTCCTCTTTCCTTTGCCTTTCTTTCCATTTCTTTTTTCTTCTTCTTTTTTTTTTTTTGATATAGAATTTCTAAGATCAATTCATAAATTATTCTGGTAGAGAAGCCTCCTCTCTCTCTCTCTCTCTCTCTCTCTCTCTCTCTCTCTCTCTCTCTCTCTCTCTCTCTCTCTCTCTCTCTCTCTCTCTCTCTTTATTTCTTTCGCAACCATCCATTAAATTATCTGGTTATACAGAGATAATACATTAGCATAGAATAAAGCAATGGTGATTGGCTTAGTTTATTCTTCTTTCTTTTTACCTTTTGACTATGGCTTTAAATTTGTGAGATTCTTGGGTTGCTGGGTGGGGATCCTGACCTCCCAAAGTGGGCGGGGGGGGGGGGGGGGTACATACTGTGTCTTCTATCCCCTTATATCTGTTTTCCAACTTGCTTTCTGTCTTTGTCTTGGCATGAGATTACTTGGTTTTGTCCTGGGCCTGGCCGTAGTCCTAGATGGGAGGGAAACAGTCAAATGCATAGTTATTGTTTTGGGAGATGATATTTTTTTCCTTGTAAATCATCTCTCTGTAATGTATTATTGTTATTCTAATGTATAATGTGGGCATTTGAGTGTATTCCTCTTTGTTGGATTTTCTGCTTGTGTCTGGATGATACTTATAGGTGATCTCAAACTAGGTGCATTGGTGGTATGCTCTTGGAATCTACATCTGATCCCTATTTGTTCCCAGTTCCCCTATGTCTTACTTTTTCTTGGGTGCTTTAATTGTAATTCTAGAACTTTTTACTATCCCATTTTCTTCCTTTTTACTGGCGCTGATATAACCTAAATGTGTTGCAAGCGCCGTAAAACCCTTAAAAATAAAAACAAAACTGATTCTTGGGTTGTATTTATAACCTGAATAACCACTAGGTTTCGGTCAAAAAAATAAAATATATTGTAGCCTGCTTTATAAAGTAAAAATCAAAACAAAACACTTTCTGGCCTTTTATTTGAATAACACTGTAGGCCTTTAACATATGGGAAGGACAATTCATTAAATGTTTACAAAAAGTAAATTTATGTCTAATGATAAGAATGTATTTATACTAGTAATAGTAATATATTACATAATACCAATACAAAACTATGTTCCTGTTATTTTTACACTTTGCTTGCGTTTGACCGATAGACGGAGACATTTTCGTCCTTTTTGACAAATTGCTATTATTATTATTATCACTGAATAAAAAACACTCACCAAAACCACTACATCATCTCTACCACCACTACTATTACAACCACCACCACATCATCATCCCTACCAACACTACTAGTGCAAATAACACCACATCATCCCTACCACCAGTACTATTACAACTATCACCACATCATCATTCTTACCACAACTATTACAACCACCACCACACAATTATCTCTAAAAGACCACCACTACTACAACCACCACCATATCATCATCCCTACAACCACTACTACTGCAACCACCATCACATCATCATCTCTAAGACCACCACCACCACTACTACTACTACTACTACTACTACTACTACTACTACTACTACTACTACTACTACTACTACTACTACTACTACTACGACTACTACTACTACTACTACAACCACCACCACACCATCATCCCTAGCACCACTACTACTACAAATAACACCACATCATCCCTACCACCGCTACTACTACAACTACCACCACATCATCAACCCTACTACCACTACTACAACTACCACCACACCATCATCCCTAGCACCACTACTACTACAAATAACACCACATCATCCCTACCACCACTACTACTACAACTACCACTACATCATCATTCCTACCACAGCTACTACAACCACTACCACACAATCATCCATACGACAGTACTACTAGAATCACTACCACATCATCCCTACCACCACTACTACTACAACCACCAAATATAATTACACTTTCAACTTTTGAAATTCTCCGAGTCGTGTCAGAAATTGCTGCGAGACAAATTTTGGATCACATCTCAGTGAATTTGAGTGAAGTTCAAATTTATAAGTTATGGTTGCATGGGTGGGTCATGATCTTCACAATGAAAAATGTTCTCCTTTTATTTGACCAGTCATTCTCACCCCTGATAGCTATTGATATTAATTTGTCTATATTTTGTTTTTAGCACCTTATTCTATCAATTTGAAAACTGTTAACTCTCCTTTCTTTTGTGTGTTATTTGCTCTCAATTGCAATAATAAGTACTGAAACAATATTCCAAATTTGACATTTTTCAAATCCCTACAAAGCCTTGACGTTGATTTGTATCTCGTCCGCGCAAGTTTTCAGGTTTTTTAAAATTTGCCTGGTGGCATCCCTGTTAAAAAGTCACGGAAGTGGTGCTGGTCAATTTCGTTGTGTTCTCTATGGTCATTCAATACACATTTTGTGTGTCTGGTCAGTCACATCAAAGTGTTTGCAGCGGGTGGTTGGATGGGAGCATCACCCTTGAATCATATACCTATGATGTTCGCATGGGTGTACGATCCGATAGAGATGTCGTTTCTTCTTCTCTTTACTAGCATATCCTGCTTCTTTGGTTTGTGATTGTATTTTTGACAGGGGATATTTTTTTTTCTGTAAATCTTCTGCCTGTTTGTTCTTGGTTATTTATAATTTAGCTTATGATATCTTTAGGTTATGATTTTGATTTACATTTGTACTATTTTTGTTAGATTGCTTGTTTTTTTTGTTTCAGCGGTCTCTCATATAACCTCAATTGTGTTGGAAGAGACCTAAAGCAACAAACAAACAAAAAAACAAAAAAAAAAAAAAGTGTTTGCAGTTGATGTCGAATAATATTTTATAAAAAGAAGGTCAATGACCCGAGATAATCGGTAGTATTATTGTGTACTCTGGGCTCAATAACCAATTTATCGGTAGTATTATTATGTAGTGTGGACTACTCTCCCTATTTAATTTTCGCAGTGTCTGTGTGTGTGTGTGTGTGTGTGTGTGTGTGTGTGTGTATGTGTGCCACCTTTGTCATCTCCATATTTTGCGGCCGCAAATATCATGGCGATCCGCAAATTTTGGCAAATTTCTTAAGATTGGCAAATCGTGGCAAATTTTGGGAAAATTGGCACGTCGCGTGGCAAATTTTGGGGGGGGGGGGGGGGGAAAGAAGCGAAAACAAAATAACGAAAAAAAGTGCGAAGCTTGAGAGATGTTGCAGCTTTGCCTGCGCCCAAACCGAGGGAAGCTACTCTCTACGGATAATGATCCTTTAAAATCTTTGTAACAACGCTATTCACAGTCATTTCGTTTCTCAAGTCAAATAAATCGAGTCACACTTCCAACTTCAGTCATGGATCGTTTCGTCAAAAAATCTTCAAATAAGGACCCAAAGTGCGGCAAATTTTTTGGCAAATTTTGGCAAATTTCTTGGCAAATTTTGTGGTTTTTTTGGGCAAATTTTGGCAAATTTTAGGTCCCAATTTGGCAAAAAATACAGATGACAGCTTAGTGTGTGTTGGGTTGAGTGAGGGGTCGGGGGGACGGGTCCTTCAGGGCTAAATCCATCCATTCAATGTCTTGCCCTGAGACTGTCAGGGCATGTGTCCTCTATTCATTTTTGACCCCCCCCCCCCCCCCCTTTTTTTTTTTTTGTCTCTAATCAATCGGTAAATTTTTACACATGCTGTATCATTTGAGTAAAAAAAAAAATAATAAATAAATATTGAGCTTCATATAGCGCAATATCCACTAAATGTGCTCAAAGCGCTTTACAAGGGGTCCATGGTCAACAGCAACATTTAACATGTAGGACGGGACATGACGCCTGTTAGGCGATATTACAATTTTTCGGACAAAGACAACGCTGTTAACGGCCAGGTACTCATTTTACACCTGAGTACGGTGAGAGAATGTGAATAAAGAGCCTTTTCCAAAGACTCAACTATGCGCCGAGCGTGAGGCTCGAACCCAGGACCTACCGATCGAAAACGAGTGTCATACCACTAGACCACATAGCCGCACTTTTGTGCCATTACCACATGGACCGTCTATAACTATAACTGTCATATATGAGGAAATAGGTAAGAAATGATAGTTTTAAGTGTTCTTACTGGGTGGGGTTCCTGACCTCCCATAGTGGGCAGGGGGGTACATACTGTGTCTTCTATCCCCCTATATCTGTTTTCCAATATGCTTTCTGTCTTTGTCTTGGAATGAGATTACTTGGTTTTGTCTTGCCCTGGCCGGAGTCCTAGCTGGGAGGGAAACAATCAAATGCATAGTTATTTTTTTGGGAGATGATTTTTTTCCTTGTAAATCATCTCTCTGTTATGTATTATTATATTTATTATTTTGAATGTATAATGTAGGCATTTGAGTGTATTCCTCTTTGTTGGATTTTGTGCTTGTGTCCGGATGAGACTTATAGGTGATCTCAAACTAAGTACATTGGTGGTGTGCTCTTGGAATCTACATCTGATCCCTATTTGTTCCCAGTTTCCCTATGTCTTACTTTCTCTTGGGTGCTTTAATTGTAATTCTAGACCTTTTTACTATCCCATTTTCTTTCTTTTTACTGGCGCTGATATGACCTAAAAATGAGTTGCAAGCGCCGTAAAACCCTTAAAAACACATAAAACACAATAAGTGTTCTTATACGTTAATATAGTTTTAAATCATATGCGTGAGTTCATTAAAAATTGTCTAGATGAAGTCTGTAGGTCTAATTAGACTTTTATGCGTCGCTGAAGTGCCGCTGAAATTAATGTCAATTGTCCCCCAAACGGATTTTAGCAAGTTGGCAGCTCTGCCTTGTAAAGCGGTTTGAGCACATTTAGTAGTGGATATTGTGCTATATAAAAGCTCAATTTGAATTTGAATCTTTAAAAACTAACGTGGCTAAAGTTTGAGGTCAAAGTATTTGTGATTAGCGATTATTGACAAGTACAGGAAGGTGCGAGACCTTTTCTTTTGTCCTTTAATTGTAATTCTAGAACTTTTTACCATCCCATTTTCTTCCTTTTTACTGGCGCTGATATGACCTAAATGTGTTGCAAGCGCCGTAAAACCCTTAATAACAAACAAAAAAACTAACCCATTTTCTTCCTTTTTACTGGCGCTGATATGACCTTAACGTGTTGCAAGTACCGTAAAATCCTTAAAAACAAACAAACAAACTAACCCATTTTCTTCCTTTTTACTGGCGCTGATATGACCTAAATGTGTTGCAAGCGCCGTAAAACCCTTAATAATAAACAAAAAAACTAACCCATTTTCTTCCTTTTTACTGGCGCTGATATGACCTACGTGTTGCAAGTACCGTAAAACCTTCAAAACAAACAACAAACTAACCCATTTTCTTCCTTTTACTGGCGCTGATATGACCTAAATGTGTTGCAAGCGCCGTAAAACCCTTAATAATAAACAAAAAAACTAACCCATTTTCTTCCTTTTTACTGGCGCTGATATGACCTTAACGTGTTGCAAGT
>NC_088373.1:20426828-20449328 GCF_034508935.2 Berghia stephanieae | reverse complement strand
TATTTTTAACATTAACACATTTTTCAAGAAAATTTGGCTTTATAGGTTTGTACGCGGAGCCATAGAATCTACCTTTCACGATCGGACCGGAATTTCTGACTTTTGATGATTTTCCAATAATTCTATTGATGTTGTGAGTTGGCAGCTTACGTCATGGGAAAGACATTTCAATCGGGCGATGTGGAAGGAGGAGTTTTCTACCCAAAATTTTAAATATGAGTTTATTAAGAATACTGAAAAATAGTGAGACATTCAAAAAAGCACTGTGACTTACTATAACGAAGGTCCTTATCTTCTTTTTGTTCTTTGTTCCATCGGATATTCACATTGACAGTAACATTCAGTCGTACCAAGTCAGTCGTTATATTTGAGAAGGACGAAGACCAACGATTATATTTAAGATATGTGCGGCAATGAGGTCTTGTGGTATGACGCACGTCTTTGGACCGATAGGTCAAGTAAAGGGTTCGAGTCCCACAGTTAGCGGCACACAGTTGAGTCCTTAGGAAAGGCTCTTTAGTCACAGTCTCTAGTCGTACTGAGGTGTAAAATGAGTACCTGGCCATTAACAGCGTTGTGTCTGAAAAAATACAATATTGCCTTATGGGCGTCACGTCTTACCCTACATGTTCAATGTTTTTGTTGACTGGGAAGACCCTGTAAAGCGATTGAGCATGGTTAGTGAAAATTTTGCTACGTCAATTATCAAGTTATTTCTCTTCCATCCATACCCAAATCTTCAGTTGTGTGTCATCTTCCTGTCAATGGATGCCTCTTTGGGCAGGCATGTGGGCACGCCTGTGAACAAGACTTCGGGCACACATTTGAGCAGGCGTGTGGGCACGCTTGTGGGCAGGCCTGTGGCCTTGCCTGTGAACAAGACTGCGGGCACACCTGTGGGCACGCCCGTGGGCACACCTGTGGGCACGCCCGTGGGCACGCCTATTCTTAAGAAAAAATGTGGCAAATTGATGTCACATCCGGTATGTATTACGATATCTATAAAATGTTATTTTTTAAAATCTGAAAATATAGGAAGCTGTATGTAATCTCTATACTGAAACGAATTAAAATTAACGCTATGTTTCATATTTGTGGCTATAAATACATTTTGCTGCACTTTGTTCAGCCCGACAGAATACCTGTGTGAGAGAATTGGTCAATTTTAAAAATAAAATTGAAAAGTCTGTCACATTAACTGATAAGAAGTCAGATAGCTCATTGGGTACAGTAACCGTTTGATTTCCTGTATAACCTATATTGATTCTAGGTACTGTCGATATTTTCTTCGTACCCTTCTCCGCCATTTCCGTACACCTAGCAATGATTGGGTAGCTAGGATTGTCATATCTAGAGGAATGTAATTTAAGTTAGACTAACCTCATATCCAAAGGGTAGCAAATAATTGTGATTGCTCATTTAACAAACTATGATAAACTCTGGCTCAAAGGGACTACTTTTTTAACCAGAGAACTTTATTTGTGAATGTGTTATTCCATAAGTATTGGGTGTAAACCCTAATATTCCTTAGTTAAATCAATTTAATGAATAGTACTTTGAAGATGATTAAATAATATTTTACTGTTATTGACTCGTTGAAGTGCTTAACTCTCTCCTTACCATCCATTTTCAGGATTTTCCCCAAAGCTTCACACCCAACTAGCTTATCACTCAAAGTCAATAGCAGTAAAATTCTTGCCATGCATAATTTCTAGAGCAAAACATGCTCTACAACACACTGTTCATTTTCTTTACATTTTATGATGTACAAAATAAATTTGAATAAGAAAAATGTTGGTTGTATCGTAACGAATGTGACGATTTTCCTATAGTTGGTACGGAGAGTGTTAAAGAATTCTTAAAGTTTATAGATAAATCTTATGGACTAGCTGGACGCGTTCCTTTTCCAGTTGTGAACCGGTAGCTAGAGACCTAAAGGTTGTTTCGAACTCGGAAAATAATATTTTCCGAAAAGGTCGAGAGTCGACTTGCATAATATAATTGCACCAGAGTTCCTTGGGTTACGTCGACATGATTCAATCTCGTGAAAATTGTGGACTTTTGTCGGTTAAAAGTGGTGGGAGCTGTGCACAAAAAAAATAATTGAGCTTTTGTATAGCGCAATATCCACTAAATGTGCTCGCAAAGCGCTTTACAAGGGGTCCCTGGCCAACAGCAACACTTAACATGTAGGACGTGACATGACGCCTGTTAGGCGATATTACAATTTTTTTCGGACAGAGACAACGCTGTTAACGGCCAGGTACTCGTTTTGCACCTGATTACAGTGAGAGAATGCGAGTAAACAGTCTTTTCCAAGGACTCAACTATGCGCTCGAACCCAGGACCTTCCGGTCCGAAAACGAGTGTCATAGCACTAGACCACATAGCCTATGTGGTCTAGTGGTATGACACTTGTATGACACTATTATATATCATATTACACACACACACACTCATATATATATATAATATATATATATATATATATATATATATATATATATATATAAAATTATCCGTGTGTGTGTGTGTGTGCGTATGTGTGTGTGTGTGTGTGTGCGCACGTAAAATATATAGTATTATAAATATTATTATAAATATATACTATATACAATAATTATTTATTATTTGATAATAGCTATGTGAGATTTCTAAAACATTGAACAAGTAGTTATTATTTTACAAGACTTTATAAAAACGTACCCCAAAAACATAATATCAAAGTTGCGTCATGATTTCAAAAAGCTCATACGTGATCGTCGAACCGCCGTTTTGTGACACTACACTACGTAGGCGTCTTTTTTCACGAAGCAATTGAACGACGAATATCATCAATAGTTATTCTGTCCCAAGCATCCTGGATTGCTGATTTCAATTGCTCTTCATCGAATACATTTTGTCTGCCCTTGTACACAATGTTTGACATTATGGCCCAAATGCTGTAATCCATAGGATTTAAATCAGGGCTCATGGGAGGCCATTCATCTTTTGTTATGAATTTAATGTTGTTTTCCACTAAGAATGTTTGTGTCCATCTACTTATGTGAGTTGTAGCCCCGTCTTGTTGGAAAATAAACGAATTATCAGGATACAAATGTTTAGCAATCTGGCAACATTTTTGCCTTAAGCAGTACGTATAATTTTGTGCATTCACTTTTGTTGTTTTGGTCACGATGAGTAGTATTATGTGATGGAATGCCTCCTCTTTTGAGGCATTCTTAATTCAGGAAGAGCATCATTATCAGAATAATTATTAGTGATGTATATTTTTTCGATTACTTCCCTTTAATGATAATTATAATAATTTATCATGGGGTGTATTCGGCATAACTATCATACAAAGGCATCGGAGAAAAGGTTATACAGTCCACTCCGGATAAGCGCAACTCGGTTAATCGTAACTTTCGGTTTATCGCAGCATGTCCCAAGAAACGGAGCCTCTTTTTCGAGGCATTCTTAACCAAGGAAAAGCATCATTATCAGATTAATTTGTGATGTGTATTTCTTCGATAACTTCCCTTTAATGATAATGATGATAATTTATCATGGGGTGTATTCGACATACACTATCATACATAGACACCGCAGAAAAGGTTATATTTTAAGAATTGCACCCAAAAACTTTTGTCAATTTGAATTTGCGAGCCAATATAACAATGACACCCTGTTTCTCTGGTCAAAACAAAAGTATTACCGCTAACTCTCGATAGCAATTAATTTTTTTTTTTTTACTTCCCTACACAGCGTCATCATCGTATAATTTTGTGCATTCAGTTTTGCTGTTTTGGTATCGATGAAATGGAGACGGGTTTTGCCGTTCCAACTAACCCGTCCCGAAACCATAATTTTTTTTGAGAACCGATTACTCTCGTGGTAAAGTCTATCCAGTGAAATGTCAGTTTTTCTACTATCCTACACAACGTCATTATGATTGTTTCTTGCAAGTTCAATAGTGAAGTCTTTTTCGTCAGTAAAAATGATATGCTTAACGTCGTTGTGGGTGAATTTGTCTAGTAAAGCTCTTGCTCGTGTTTTGCTATTTCTTTTAACGTTTTCAGACTTTCTGCTGGTTTTGATTCGCTTGAAAGGGTGGAGATTAAGATCTGTTTTTATCATCTGCCGTACGGAAAAGTCACTTCACGAGTAGAGAGATGGGATCCAGGATTGTCTTCTTGAGACAGAATAGCATCTTCCTCAAAGTCGATATTTTGCTCTATCCTCGCTGAACGGGGTGGGGGGGGGGGGGGGGGGCACCACCTTTTTAAAAATGAATTAACCCTTCTTTTCGTACTTTTGTAATGATTTTGTTAACCGTCCTGACTGACCAGTTCTTATTTGGAAATTCTCGAACAATCTTTTTACCAGTCCAACCCTTTTCCTCGAATAATAATAATAATAATAATAATAATAATAATATAATATAATAATAATAATAATAATAATAATAATAATAAATAATAATAATAATAATAATATAATAAAATGATAATAAAATAATAATAATAATAATAATAATAATAATAATAACAATAATAATAATAATAATAATAATAATAATGATAATAATAATAATAATAATAATAATAATAATAATAATAATAATAATAATAATAATAATAATAATTATAATAATAATAATAATAATAATAATAATAATGATATTAATAATAATGATAATAATAATAATAATAATAATAATAATAATAATGATGATGATAATAATAATAATAATAATAATAATAATAATAATAATAATAATAATAATAATAATAATAATAATAATAATAATAAAAGTACATTTATATAGCACTTATGCCGAAGCTTCGAAGTGCTTTAATAAGAATAATGCTTTGATAACACTTTTATTTTCCTCAGAATAAAACATGTCTGTTAGTTGTCGGTTTTAGGAATTCTGCTTTCTTGTTTTGATTGTGTGTTCAACATAGTGCAAATGTGTGCAATGAAACAGGAAGTAAACGGGGTGAGCTGCACCCTACCCTTGCGGCAAGATCTTGCACAGTGAATCAACAGGACGTTCCAAGTAATTCATGACGCCAATTTCTCGAACTCTTGATATGACAATTTTTTTAATGATTTTCTTTGAACGGCTATAACACTTGAGCCTTTCATTCATTTTTCTTGAAATTTGAGATTCGTAAAAACAAGTTGTTAGATTCACAGTGTGCAAAATTTTGTGATGATTTATAAATATATCATCGTTTTAAAGAGCTCTACTCTGGAGCCTTTTATTTTCTCGCACCTGATATATATATATGTGTGTGTGTTTGTGTGAATATGTAGTCCTATATTATTATACATATACATATATACGTAGATAAATATGTATATATGGCTCTACATTCACTTTCACTTCCTGATGAGAGCGAATGCTCGAAACAATATTGTAGAATTGATCATAATTATACTTGGAATATTTTATATATAGCTTCTTTAATAAAAAAAAGTTGAGAACTATTATTTCATGGGTTTTAAAAAAATAATTTATATATATATATATATATATATATATATATATATATATATATATATATATATATATATATATATATATATATATAATAAAGTCTTAGACCTCTGTTTGATAAATTGTTGTCCTATAATTCTTTAAACATTTTATTTCTCTATTTACAGCCTTGACCTCTTCTTCTTCGTCTTGTGGAAACCTCCAATATTGTCGAGGATCACTCCACAGTTTGTAGTGTTTTACATTTTAAACTTGCTAAACCTCTGCACATAATACTAAAACCACATAGATTAAAAAGCCACGTTGTGAACTCCAGCAATCGCGTGAAGGCATGTTGGCAACCGTTTTCAGCCACTTCAGCTGGGAGGCTATTCCATAGTCGGGCAGTGGAAGAGAAAAACGAATACATGTGGGCGTCTGTTTTTGATGTTGGGATGGTTACTCTTGCTGCGTGTCCCCTCGTATTTCTTGTGCCGATATCTTTGATGTCGTTTGGAAGTTTAAGGCACGAATTTTTGTAGTAGATCTTGTGGAACAATTTAAGTTTATCTATCTTTCTTCTCTTTTCCAGAGGTTCAAGGCCAATCCGTTGTGATATTTCAGACGCACTTGAGAAAGGATCGAATGTGTTTGTGATGCGTCTTGCTGTTTTTCTTTGGATGTTTTCTAAGGTGTCGATGTTTTTCTTTGTATATGGGTCCCAAATTGAGCTGCCATACTCCAAAATTGGTCTAACAATAGTTTTAAAAGCAAGGGTTTGAGTTGTGATTGGGCATCTTTTTAAATTGCGGGTGATGTAAGCGCTTGTTTGATTTGCCGTTGAAGCCAGGTGACATATGTGGTCATTCCATTTGAGGTTTTTAGCAAACTCAATGCCAAGGTATTTTGCTGTCTTTACATGTTCCAGGTTTTGACCATGAAGTTGGTATTCAAATGTTATAGGTGCTTTCTTATTTGTGATGGTTAGAACATTGCACTTTGATACGTTAAATTCCATTTGATTTATTGTTTCCCATTCTTGTAATTTAGCTAGATCGTCATTTAGTGTTTTGCAGTCGTCTGTTGTTTTTATCTGATTATATAATGCTGTGTCGTCAGCAAAGAGGCGCACTTTTGACCTTATACCTCGTGGAAGATCGTTTATGTACACTAAAAATAGGACGGCCCCAAGGGCTGAGCCCTGAGGTACGCCCGATGTCACCATCCCGATAGTGGAAGTCTCGCCGTCGACAAGAACTTGTTGGGTGCGATTGTCCAGAAAAGTTGCAATCCATTGTAAGGTTTTGTTCCTGATACCAACGTCATACAATTTATGGATTAACCGATGGTGAGGGACCTTGTCGAAGGCCTTGGCAAAGTCCAGTAGTACTAGATCAATTTGACCACCTTTATCAATAGCAGCTGACAGATCATGTGTTAATGATAGAAGTTGAGTTTGACATGAGTGGTGCTTCCTAAATCCGTGCTGTTCATCACAAAAAATACTGTTAGTTTCGAGATATTCAGTTATTGAGGATCTCACTATATGCTCCAACAGTTTGCAGCAAATGCAGGTTAATGAAATTGGACGGTAGTTTTGAGCCCTGCTTCTATCACCTTTCTTGTAGATGGGTTGGACAAGAGCGTGCTTCCAAACAATTGGTATGTCTCCCGTTTTAAGAGAGAGTTTGAACAAATGTGTGAGGGCAGGTGCAAATTCGTTACTCAATATCTTTAAGAGACGGGATGGTATTTTGTCTGGGCCACATGCTTTCTTTGGATCTAGAGTGGCGAGGAGTTTGGAAACGCCCTCTACTGTCACATTGATTTCGGCCATAGTGTTGGAATCGTTTTCTTCGCCTTGTAGTTGTTGAGTGGTAATTTTGGTATGAGCTTTTGAAGCAAAAACAGAGCAGAATTGGTTATTAAGTATGTCTGCTTTTTCCTTTGCATCAGAGTATAATACACGATCATGCTCAAGGGGCCCTATACCAACGGAATCGCACCTCCTACTTTTTATAAATTTCCAGAGCTTTTTGTTTGAGTCTTCACTAACAAGTTCCTTAACATGATTATGATAGGCCTTTCTACTCTCTTTTTGTGTTTCTTTTTTCAGTCGGGCATAATTGTACCAGTCTTTCTTAATGTTGGACTTTCTCGCTCTGCTCCATGCCTTTTGTTTCCGTCTAGATAATCGTTTGACGGTGGTGTTTATCCATGGTTGGTGAAATTTCCTTGAGCTTTTCTTCGTTGGTACATGTTTGGTCATCATTTTGTTTAGGTGGTCGTTGATGGCAGTCCAAACATCCTCAGTGCTTTCTAGATGTTGATTAATTATGTTTTCACTAAAAAGACGTGTTTCTGTCCGCATTTCGGCGATATTTGCCTTTTTCCAAATAGTAATAGGGTGTGATTTTTTTGTGATTTTGTTTGCTTTGATAGTGCTTTCCGTGATGAGAATGTCATGGTCACTAATGCCTGGAATGGTTGTACACTTGACAATTAAATTTGGTCGATTTGTGATAAATAAGTCGAGGATATTTGTACCCCTTGTTGGATTTTTGTTTATTTGACTCAGGCCAAAATCTTGCAATTTGTTAATAAATGCTTGGTCTATAAATGAGGGATATTGGTAACTGATTATTTTTTCTTGTTCCCAATTGATATCAGGTAGGTTCAGGTCTCCGCTTAACCAGAGTACATTTTTCGGGTCTAGGCTATCAATACAGCGTGTTATCTCAGTCATTTGTTCCATAGTTGAGTTTGAAGGTGTTCTATACATAGCGCCCATAGTGAGTAGGCCTTGTTCTGTTTTGATATTTACGATCACCGATTCTGATTTTGTTTGGATGTCAAGCTTTATTACTGAGAGGTTCGTTGTTGTTGCAACCAGCACCCCACCATACCTATCTTCTCGGTCTTTCCTGAAAACGTTGAAATATGTCTCTGGTGGAAATATTTCACTGTCCTTTATTTCGGAATGTAGCCATGTTTCCGTACCTATGATTATGTCTGGTTTTATTTCTGATATCAATTTCCAAAATTCCGGTAGTTTTGGAATTAAACTTTGAAAGTTTATGGTCATAGTTCTCAACATGTTTCTCGGTTCACCATTACGGTCACTGTTAGTTTGCCTGTTTGCTATTTTAAGCGTGTTATGATTTGAGTTGATTTTGGTGATTGATTCTTTTTATTTCATTTGGCCTCATATTGACCCTTCTTCCCCCCTTTGTTGTTATTGTCTTATTTTCACATGCCACGTTCTCATTATGTTTATGCATCTCATCAAAATGATCAGGTGTTGTCATTATGTTTTGTTGATATGTTGATGTGTCGTTTACTATTGGCATGTTGTTGTGAGTGTCGTTGAGTGGTATGTTGATCAGAGACCTTGGGCACCGTTGTGTGTTATGTACTTTGAGTGCTCTATTAGTATGAAAGGGTGGTGGTCTGTGACCTATTTGAATATTTATTTTTCTTCGTTTCCGCACACCACCACGACTTGGTCGTAGCCGCTGGATATTACTACTATTATTGTTACCGTGATACCAAGACGATTCTGTGTCATTCCAATAAATGTTGTCGTAATAAGGATAAAAATAGATATGGCACATCGTGACTAAAAATCTTAACGTAAGTGTAAACAATAAATGGCTAGTACAATACTTCAAACAATGGGATCTACACCACTAAAATGTTAATTTATCTAAAAATCCTCTTATGAATTTCCGAGAAATATATATCACAATGTAGAATAAAACGTTATTAAAACGACTGTATAAAAATATTCCAGACTTTTGTTTTAGAAATCAATAAAAATCACACAATTCGGGAGAGAAATAACAACACGGCTGCCGGTTAGGCGAACTACACACTTATATCACACTTATATAGCCTCCGTAAGTAAAATAATTTTATTTCTTAGTCATCCGCCTCCTCCTCCTCCACCTACATCTCCTGCTCCTGCTCCTCCACCAACACCTCATCATCTTCATCATCATCATCATCATCATCATTGTAATGACTCAGGGTTAGACTACTTTAATTCAATTCAATTATTATCAATCAAATGGAAAATTTAAAACAAAAACATAATACGACCATCCAGGACGGAGTTATTTCAGTAACTAACCTAACACAAAACAATCGTCTTACGTTGTTTCTAAGTAACAAAAAGTGCTCATACGTTCACGCAGTCAACATTCACACTCACGTGTAAAACATGCACAACACAAAATGCGTACCGCAAGAAAAAAAAATCATAAGAGGGCCCATACACGCTCAGTTTTCAACCAGGGACAATCGAGGGACAGGCACGACTGAATGAAATCGTAGTGAAAACGCAATGTGTTGGCCAAATACCTGGGCGACGAGCGGAGGGACGGTCGGTCGCTCGCAAAGCCCGCCTTGCTTAAATATTTTTCGAGGCGATCGGCGATCGGGGCGTGGCAGTATAAAAAATTGGACAATTTTTTTCCGGATTCTCGCTGTTTTGACGTCAGATTAGTGATCGGCGTCAAATTTACAATAGGTTTGATACCAAGAACTATGTTTTTACTCAAAAAATTGATGAAATAAATGTTAATTAATAGTGAGGCTATATGGCCTACAGAACAGTGCCCCTCCATATTCTGTGATGGGGTCTAGTGGAATGACCCTTGCTTTCGGATCGGAAGGTCCAGGTTTCGAGACCCGCTCTGAGTGGCGCAGGGTTGAGTCCTTGGAAAAGGCTCTTTACTCACATTCTCTTACCGTACTCAGGTGTAAAATGAGTACATGGTCGATCGTTGTCTTTTTCGGAAAAAACAATTGTAATATCGCCTGACAGTCGTCATGTCTCGTTCTTCATGTTTAGTATTGCTGTTGGCTTGGGACCCCCTGTAAAGCGCTTTGAGGACGTCTAGTGGATATTCCGCCAAATAAATGCTGTGTTATTTTTTTTTAAAATAATATCTTTATAAATTTTGAGTCAGGAAGAGGTAGATGAACAAAAGGTTTTGTTCTTGGTCACCGCAAAATTTATAATGGATTCCATACAAAATACTTTCCGACTTTCGTAATTTCCATTGTAATGTCATAATATCATTATTAACCTTTTTTAAATTTTAAATTTAAAAAAAAATTTTTTTTTTTTTTTTGGTTGTACTTTTTTTTCTTTTCTCCTTGTTGACGCGACATCAAGGTCGACCTTGACACAATCACAATTTGGGATTGGCAGATGCCAAAAAGCCTTGACTACGTGATGACAAGGGTGGGCATTGTAACCTTGAATTATAGTCCATGAAAAAAAAACAGCTGTGTGTGCGCGCGCGCGCGCGCGTGTGTATGTGTGTGTGTGTGTGTGGTGGGGGGGGGGGGTGCGAATGCGAGTAGTCCCGAGGAGTACCGGCTTAACCTGCCACGGGAGCACTGTCGATTTGTTTTATAACTGATAATAATTATTATCATTACTATTATTATTATTATTATTATTATTATTATTATTATTATTATTATTATTATTATATTATTATTATTATTATTATTATTATTATTATTATTATTATTATTATTATTATTATTATTATTATTATTATTAGTATGACGATAAATAAAAAATCTTTATTGTTCACAAAATGGAAATATTTCCGTGGTCTACCTTGCTTTTAAAATTAAATAGGATTGCAAATGTATTGATGTTATGCGTATTGGAAAAATACTCACGACATCTCCATCGGGGTATAACATATTAACACACAAAACTGCAAACTCGAACGTTTATAGTCTGATTGATATAACATAGTGATAAGTAAATTATAAACATGGATGTCTAAAAGCAATAACAACAGGTTGACTAACGTCAAATCTATTCCTTCTATTGATGCTCTGTGTTAAATTAAAATACTCACAAATTCCGCCAGCCTGAAATAAAACTCCAGCCCAAAAATCTACTAGAACCTTGAACATTATAGTCTGATATATTTTCATGAGAACTAATCATAAAAATGGGTGTCTAAAAACAATAACAATGAAATGAGTGACGTCAATTTGGTTCCTTCTATAAATATCCAAGAACTTTACTCACTCCATCCGCTCTCTCCTCCTTCAATACATATGTATCTATTCTCTCATCACTTTCTTGTGCGGCTATGCATGTGGTCTTATGATATAACATTCGCCTTTGGATCGGACGGTACTGGGTTTGAGTCCCGCTCTGAGTGGCGCATAATTGAGTCCTTGGAAAAGGCTCTTTACTCGCATTCTCTCACCTTGTTCACTGTTAAAATGAGTACCTCGCTGTTTACAGCGTCGTCTCTGTCGGGGAACAATTGTAATATCGCTTAACTGTCATGTCTCGTCTAACATGTTTTTCTGATGGCCAAGGACCCTTATAAAGTGATTTGAACACCTTTATAGAATATAGAGGTTACATGTATATAGCGCAAGTAAATTTATATACATCTCTCTCTCTCTTTTCTCTCTCTCTCTCTGTCTCTCTCTCTCTCTCTCTCTCTCTCTCTCTCAACACGTTAGATTATTATAGCTATTGCTACATATGATGCAAATATCTTGGACGGTTATTGATGCTATGAGTTGGTAAAATACAACATCTGCCAGTCGGAAATAACGTCCCGCCACACAAAACTACGAGTAACCTTGAACGTTAAAAGTCTGATTAATATTATTTATAGAGAACTAATTACGAAAATGGCTGCCTAAAACAATAACAAAGAGTTGAATGATGTCAATTTCGTTCCTTCAACAGTCTGATATAATTTACTGAGAATTAATCACTGTTGTGCGCAAGACGAAAGATAGAATAGAGAGACAGTAACTGGGACCGGTTCTGTCGACCACATAAACTCGCTATTAATTAAAATGTATTTCTAATTTCACCAAGTTTTTGAGTAAACACACAGTTCTTAGTATCAAACCTATTGTATAGTTGACGCTGATAACGAATCCGACGTGAAAACAGCAAAAATCCGGGGGAAAAATTGTTCACTTTTTTATACTGCCACGCTCCCGATCGCAGATCGCCTCGAAAAAGACCTCACCGTGTGCGGGCAAAAGTCATCTGCGACTGACTCAGGGATCGGTCACAGCGACCCAGGTGTGCCTGTCCACGATCGTCCCTGGATGAGATCTGTGCGTGAATGGGCCCTCTTAGAGGTTTTCAGCTATAAAAACCGGGGTAAACTCCATGACCTAATCGCTCGGAAGGATTGCTTAGCTTATCACTTGGAATTATTTTGCATCTGGTTAACCCACGTGTAATACAATTTTGAGTCGATTAATTTAGCATCAATGACCGATGGGTCGTTTTGAGGCGAAGGGTCACATGTTTGCAGGTCTAAAAACCGAACGAAATTATGGACCTGTTTTAACATTGTTGTAATTGAAAGTTATTCACGTTGTTTTGAGAATATTCCCGTTAAAACAACAACAACAACAACAACAACAACAATAATAATAATAATAATAATAATAATAATAATAATAACAATAATAATAATAATAATAATAATAATAATAATAATAATAATAATAATAATAATAATTGAGCTTTTATATCGGCCGTTTTCAAAATAACGCCAAATTCGAGTCCTCCAATTTTTGAGAAGTCAAGTATTTCCTACATACTCATTATTTTGTGTATGCTTTCTGTGATATGTATGCGACATAAAATTGTAATAACAGGGCTTAATGAGTTTTCATTGGTCACTTATTTAAGTATTTGTGAATTACAATCTACATGTGACTCATTCCTGTTACACTTAAAAAAATATGTCACATTACATAAGTTAACACATTTTTGGACAATTATTGAAATAAAACATTGAAAAACAATAAACACAGAGCATTGATACTAATTTTGACAACAAAATGACATTTATTGTTTTACAAAAGGCATTCAGAAATCAGTTTTTGAAAACAAAGGATATTATTTGAGCAATCATCATCTCCAAAAATTTATAGGAAAATGACAAAAATAAAAATTGTTTACCATAGTCTAGGTATATAAGTGTTAAACCACCACAAATATTATTTCCTTTCAAGTATTTATATTTAGCATGAAAAACATAAAAAAGTCATTCTTAACAGGAATGAGTTTGTGTAACAGGAATGAGTGGACGTAACACGAATGAGTTTTCTGTTACAGGAATGAGTAATTACAACATATTTATTCGAAAGGATTATAAATTCAATACGCTTAGTGATTGAAACTCAGAAGGGGAACAAAATGGAGAGGGCGCCTATACGATGATTTGGGGCATATATTGGTAGAGACCCACAAAAGAGCACCAACATTGTTAAATTCAGGATACTCTTTCGTGGCAGTTCGGAATGTTTGGATAAACAGACAAAAGAGGCATTTTTAAAACAATGGAAAGAGCGAGAAGCTACCACATACCCATGTATGATTTTGGTTTACTTAATGACATAACGTCCAGTTTGAAAAACTCTTCCAGGGTATCTTTATCCCTTATGTTAACATCGGGAATATAATGGTCCAAGTTTGTGACAAAAATTCAACAACTGTCTGGATGTTGTCATTGAGTGAAGCAAAGTTTGAATCTGACAAATAATGGTCCTTGTGTAAAGCCAGCTCTTGTATCAATCTTACTCGTATTTCGTCTGTTTGTGTGTCTTTGCCAAATGCATACACTGCACCACAGGCAGGCAGGCAATCCCCATCGGCCCTCAGCTTGACTGGAAATAACTGTTTCCCATCAAACAGAGATCTAGGTATATCATTTGAAATTAAATGTGTACACCTATTGTCAATACGAATGCGAGTTTTGATTACACATCTGCTGGCCCCAACTATTTCACAAACACGTAATGCTTGATTTTCACATTCATCAACCACTTCAACAAATGATTTGTATTAATTTAATCTTTTGATAAAACCATCGTAATCGATTTCAGTCGGCATTGCCTTAATGTCTATGTCATCTTGGTCATGTTCATCACTTGATTCACTGTTTAAGTCAACCGGTGCAACTTCAGGCATGTCTCCATCATTACCTTTGAAAACCTGTTGCTTCAAATCACTTTGTAGAAATGAATGAAATTTCATTGATGTGACCAACAACATTATTGAACATTCTTGACTCCTTTTCTCCAAAGCGCTGAAGTAAGCATGTTAATGTTTTCACATTTTTTACATGCACATGTTTCTTTGTCCCTTTTTCTTGGAGTAACAACCCAAAATGGCTTAAGTCGGTAGAATGAAGAAAATGACACTTATGGGTTGCAAGAGATGTATCGCTTGTACAAATGTGACATTGTATCACATATTTGTCTTCTTTGTTTCTTGACTTTATTTCTTGTTTTTGCATTCCTCTTTCCTGGAGCTAATTTAGAAGTGTCACCTTTCAGGAAAAAATCTCTTACTATTTGCTTGACAAGATCTGGACATTTTGGAGGCATTTGACGTCGTTTCCGAATTTTTCCAAGAAATTATATTTTTTGAGAGTCATACCAGCTGCCAGATGTTTCACGGATGTGTACATGTGCCTTCTGTTCCTCAAATGTTTGATGTCTTAAAGGAGTGCAAAATGATTTTGTAATGTTCTTTTCACTTTTTTGTTTTTTCTGCTATCTTTCAAAAGTTTTTCTAGTTTTTGATCGGGGTGTCAACGAAAGTTTTTTTTATTTTTAATGACCTGTCCAAGCGCTTTTTGTACTTTTCGGATTTCTTTTTCGATTGAGAAAGAGAGGACAGCCTTTTCACTTCTTCAAAACTTTGGTTTTTCAACATTTAGGTTTCATTGGCTGTTTTAGTAGCTTGATATCTTTGACGAGAGACATACTGGAGTGGAGATTTTGAGTGTGAGGATGGAGTGTAACTCAGGTCAAGATTTTGCTGTTTCCGGTTTGTAGTGTGTGTGTGATAATTTTTTATCCAATTCTTTCTCTGTTTGCGTTGTTCTCTTGGTGTCTTATCTTTTATGGACTTTTTTTTCCATTCGATTTGTCGCTCTGGTATTTGTCTTGTTCTTTTTTTAAGATTAACAGCACGTCGAATAGGAACTCCATCTCGTCTTTGACGGTCAAGTCGTTGCTCTCGGCTGACATCATGGCTTTTTTGGCCTTTGTGATAATGAAAACAAAATAAAACAATCGTTACAACAAAGCTATGACCCTTAAAAATGAATACTAATATCAAGTTACATTTCGCCACCCTCAGTCCTGTTACAAAACAAGGTGTAACATGAATAAAGTCAAGAAACAAAGAAGACTATTATGTGATACAATGTCACATTTGTACAAGCGATACCGGGCCGTTAAAATCATAGTAATCATCTAAAATGTATCTGAGCTAACAGGCAACAAACTATGTTTGGACATTAGGCATTTGGTATTGGCAAGGTAACTTTGCACTAAAAATAGTCTTTCAGCAATGGAAGAAATTAATATGTAAACAATAAAAATTGTTTTTAATGGTAACGTTGTAACAATGAATGTTACCACTTCAATGGACATAGGCCTGTAACACTTCAGTGGTTTACAAAACATTTTACCAAACACATCCTTATGAAACAAAAGAATATGCTATGAATCGATAAACCATGTGGAGGCGCCGTGGCCGAGTGGTTACCGAAAGGGACTCCCGACTTGGAGATAAGAGGTTCGAAAACCTCCACAACCATAGAGTGGTTTCCTTAATCAAGGAAATTCATTCCGGTTGCTTCACTTTGCTTCACCCAGGTGTATAGTATGGTACCAGTGTTGCTGTGGAATGTTATTTGCTATAGACCAACCTCGTATTCATAAGTTAAATGTCTGTTTCATGCTACAGAAACAGGGATAAGCTCCGATTCTATGGGCCATTATGCTCCAAAGGACTTAGTGACATGTGTTTCATTTTAAGAAAGTTCACATTCCTCATTCCTGTTACTCATTCCTGTTATGTTTTCCTCATTCCTGTTACATCCCTCATTCCTGTTACAAAACAAGGTGTAACAGGAATGAGTGTAACAGGGATGAGTTTATCTCGCTTCGATTCATACTATCCCTAAAATATGATTTACTCCAACATTAAAGTATGACTATTATTTAGAGCCTTAAAAAAGCTATATACTGATACTTTTTATTTTTAATACAAGTTCTAATTTAAATAACAAGCCCTGGTAACAGGAATGAGGGTCATGGTCTAATGTTGAACATTACTCACCATTCTTGAAGCGGTGTTGAACTGGAAATCACACTGAATGAAAAAATCACGTGTTTGTAGTTTTGGCCGTGATGGAAAAGGGGTAGCTACGGCGAGAAAACATTGTTAGTTGCACTTCTATTGTTAAGAGGATTTTAATTGGTTAATTTTCATTGCAGTTACAGGAATGAGTAGCCCCTTGGGGACAGACTTTATTAATATATAATAAAACTTTAAAAAGTCTGATTGTTACAAACTTTTATGAGGATGTTAGAAGATGGCAATTTGCATCAGGTGAATTCATAGGTGTATACAACAAGACACTCCATTTTGTTAAAAATTCGACTTAAAGCCGTCATGCAAAAAAAAGGACAGGGTATTTTCCTCTACCCCAGTCAATACAAAACGTCATAACTATCCTGAATCTCTCTCGATTTTCGTTTTTTATGTTTCATACAAGTTAGTAATGTGTAGTGAGACTGTGTAAGCAAGTATTTGCTAACAATATATGCAACAAATATTTCAAAGATCCAATTTTCGTCACAGGACAGGAATTTGGCAGATTTTTGAAAAAGGCCGATATAGCGCAATATCAACTAAATGTGCTCAAAGCGCTTTACAAGGGGTCCCTGGCCAACAACAACATTTAACATTTAGTGCGGGACAACGCCTGTTAGACGATGTTACAATTTTTTCGGACAGAGACAAGGCTGTTTACAGCCAGGTACTCATTTTACACCTGAGTACGGTGAGAGAATGTGAGTAAAGAGCCTTTTCCAATGACTCAACTCTGCGCCGAGCAAGGCTCGAACCCAGGACCTTCAGATCCGAAAGCGAGTGTAATGCCACTAGACCACAGAGCCGCAACAATGGGCCGATAACAATTTGGGTTATCAGACCTGCAGATATATACCCATTGGTCTACAACTCTATACCAAGAACTTTCAACATCTTTAATTTTATCTCTACTCAT
This sequence comes from Berghia stephanieae, assembly GCF_034508935.2. NCBI lineage: Eukaryota > Metazoa > Mollusca > Gastropoda > Nudibranchia > Aeolidiidae > Berghia > Berghia stephanieae. The sequence goes on along the minus strand of NC_088373.1, from coordinate 20,431,745 downwards.
CCACAGCCGACCTGGATAATGGATAATTGTCAAGAAATGCAGCTATTTGAGTTGGCTATTTTGTCTTTGTTTTTGTTTTTTTTGGGTGTCTTTATTTCAATAAAGTGTTATAAAATAAAACCTTTGGTTAGATTTGGCTTTGTCTTAAAATGTTTTGTTTTGTTGTTGCGTTATTTTTTTTTCTTTCTTAAACTTCAAAAATTTATAATTTCCTCATTCTTCTTATCTTTTCCCTCAAACTCATCGCGCGTGTGTGAAAGGGATTACACAAAAACACCTTTGTCTGTAACTTCCAAATGATTACGTAAACGATAAATTTGAAAACCACATTGTTTGAATCAGCTTGCAAAAAGGAGAACATTAATCTTTGTTTCACAAAAATAGGTTTGGAAATAAAATTTTTTCTAGTAGATTGATTTTGAAAAAAACATTGCTCAATTTTTAAAAATTTAATGATAGTTTCTTTATTTTCCCGTCGATTTTCTTGATTTATATCTCATTTTTCAATTCTCAATGCGACGAGCACACTGATGTATCTCGTGTGATTCAAAAGCGTTGTTTGTTTTTTTAATATATACTGAAAGTCCTGCCTCACTAATTAATTCCTGAGCGTTGAGATGGTGACGCTACTATTACATACAAGACCTTGCAGTCGAGTCGGCAGGGCTTTTGGGTTACACAACGACTATTTACCCATCGGTCAGCGGTACTCTTTGATATATACAACACTCACCGCCTTTACGCAAAGCCGCCTGTCCATAAATCAAGAGATGCTCTCCTAACTGTCCACAAGCGAGCTGTCAAACGAGCAATCGATGATTGGATAAGAATCTCAAGATCTCATGTAATAAGGTAAGTTTTGGAGAGGTGATATCCCCCCACCCGTCATCGGACAGAACTTTCATTGCGTTATATCATATAAGCCCCGCCTCCTCTTTCTATTCCGGAGTGACGAGATTAGACGAGAGGACACGAGAAAAAATTAATCACGTGATCGGTAAGTCGATCGTTTGGGCTGCTTCGGCGTACAACTATAACTTGGTAATATCGAAGTGACTATACGTACACGACTACGATTAGGGAAAACTGGCATCTTTCCCTATCTGTACTCATAGCACTCTTATGTGTTGAAGGTGACTACATTTGTGAACATGGAGGAAATATATAGGCGCTGGTGGTAGGGACTCAGTGCTAATAGTAATAGCGCTGGTGGTAGGGACTCAGTGGTTAATAGTAATAGCGCTGGTAGTAGGGACTGAGTGGCTAATAGTAATAGCGCTGGTAGTAGGGACTCCGTGGATACAATAGGCGCTGGTGGCAGGGACTCAGTGGTTAATAGTAATAGGGCTGGTGGTAGGGACTCAGTGGCTAATAGTAAAAGCGCTGGTGGTAGGGACTCCGTGGATACAATAGGCGCTGGTGGTAGGGACTCCGTGGATACAATAGGCGCTGGTGGTAGGGACTCAGTGGTTGATAGTAATACGGCTGGTGGTAGGGACACAGTAGCCTTTAGTAATAAGGCTGTTGGTATGGACTCAGTGAATACAATACATTCCAAGATCTTAAAGAAATGATTTTGATGGAGAATTTCCGTTTCTCTTTGCCTGATAACCTGTCATCTGAAATGGCAGGTCTACCAAGGACAAAGAGTGTCCATGAGATAGCAAATATCATGGATGACCTTCAGCTCCACCAGAATTCCATCCGTGATATAGATCGGACAGTGGCCAAGTTCCCTCCCAGAGCCAATACAATGACAGTGCCAGTCAGAGGTAGAACCGGTCCGTTCGATACCAACAGAGGCATCCCAGACCAACAACGGTCCAGGAATGGAGATAAGAAAGTTAATTATGCTTATTCAAATAATCAAAATAAGACATCATCAAACCTGAAGAAACAAAGATGACACTTAAAATATAAATAAGATAATAAATGAGCTTTTATATAGCGCAATATCCACTAAATAATAATAATAATAATAATAATAATAATAATAATAATAATAATAATAATAATAATAATAATAATAATAATAATAATAATAATAGATCTTTATTGTCCATAAATATGGCAATTTGTCATTTAGTTACTCTTGTCATAACGTTATATGATAACTATAACATTGAACAGACACCTCTCTCTCTCTCTCTCTCTCTCTCTCTCTCTCCCTCTCTCTCTTCCTCTCTTTCTTTCACGCATGCGACATACACAACATTAACATTTTTATTTCATTTTCAATTCGTTACATTCTTGGCAATTCAACACCAAATATTATCATCATTATCAATTGGTCACTTCATCTAGCCTAACATTAAATAAATTAATCAGTCAATCAGTCAACGCATCAATCCTTGGTTTTGCTGTACCATATGAAATATTCAACATTTTTATTGCTGATGGAACGAACGTTGATTTATACTTGTTAGTTCTACATTTAATCTGACAAAAACTTCTCCCAGATGGCAAAAGATCAAATTCATGGTATAAAATATGTTTTTTTATTGTTGGTAATTGAGAATGCTTTCCTTTCTATTGCTTTTCCATGAATTCTTTCTACTTCATCAACAGGATTATTTTTGATGCCTTTTTGTAATTCTAAATCATCATACAACGCTTTATATAATATTAAGCGAAGGATAGGTCTTCAATCAACAAATCGCGAAATAAGATGAAATTAGTGGTGCACTTTTGTGTCGGAAGTAAACAAGGCCGCCGCCATTTCGATTTCCTTGAGACAAAAACATTGATACGAATGATTTTTCCGAGGATTTGAAGCAGAACTCTAAACGTTAAAGTTTGAAGTACATACCATTCATTAATACGAACAATCATACAACGTTTAATACGTAAATGAGTGAAATGTTGTCATGAAACAAATAAATATCAAAAGAATTCATCACAAGACAAAGCGCTTTACAAGGGGTCCCTGGTCAACAGCAACATTTAACATGTAGGACGGGACATGACGCCTGTTAGGCGATATTACAATTTTTCGGACAAAGACAACGCTGTTAACGGCCAGGTACTCATTTTACACCTGAGTACGGTGAGAGAATGTGAGTAAAGAGCCTTTTCCAAGGGCTCAACTATGCGCCGAGAGCGAGGCTCGAACCCAGGACCTTCCGATCCGACAGCGAGTGTCATACCACTAGACCACATAGCCGCACTTGAGTCCAGCGAAGAGGATCATTGAGAACCTGTGTTGGAAATCATCTCTAAGTATCATAGTCATACACAGTCGACGGGGAGGGGGTGTTATGTCCTAGCAATGGTTTCTAGGACATCACCCGAAAGAGTCCGGAGTTGAACTTACCTTTCCCGGGTGCTAGGCATTTTGAACAGCCCTTAGTCAATCAGGGTTCGGGCCTGGTGCAATAAAAGTATAAGTGAAGCGAGGGAAACGAGGGGCACTTTTTAAAAGAAGTATGTCCAACTGAACAGAATACCGCTTTCAAGCGGTCCTGTTTTATATCGTTTTAATATTGTCGTGTTCTCGATTCATGAATATTAGGAGAAAGGATAATGGATAAGTAGAGTTATATTGTTCTTGTTTATGTTCTACATATAATTTAAGTCCGTGATAAATGTATCGTGTTAGGTAAACCTTGATTTCCATTTATTATTATTATTATTATTATTTTGTCGTTTTCATTGTCTTGGCCGGGAAACGCGGACTTTCTCTTTCTTTATTTTCCCTCTGATCAGGCGAGGCCCAGTGCAGTGGCCTGATATTTCCTCTGCGAGGGAACGTATCAACGAGTTCCTTCTCTCTATCCTCCTACTCTTTTCCTTTTCTTTTCTTTTTTTTTGACGTTTCGGGCTAACTGGCTCTATCGACTCTCCGGGCGGAGCCCCCGAATCGGCACACATCTCCGGTCTCTTTCTATCCCACTGATATTCTGTAGCATGAGATTCTAGCATGGAATGGGGAAAGAAAAACAAACCGCTTTTATCTAATTCCAGACGAAGAGTCACTTCAAGTGGCTATTATGTCACATAATGATAAAACTGAGTTTTAGTGACAGTTATAACTATTATACTGTGTTGAATTTATTCACAATATTATAAAGTGCGGCTCTGGTTATGGAGTTGCTCCTTTTTTATATATACATCCTATTTCCATTGTATTTTTATCTTATTGTGTAAATTTTAAAACGTCTGTACAAAAAATTTCTTTTTTGGGATGCAATAAAGTATTATTATTATTATTATTATTATTATTATTATTATTATTATTATTATTATTATTATTATATTATTATTATTATTATTATTATTATTATTATTATTAAAAGAGGAGATAAAAATTATTATTATTATTATTATTATTATTATTATTATTATTATTATTAAAAGAGGAGATAAAAATTATTATTATTATTATTATTATTATTATTATTATTATTATTATTTATTATTATTATTATTATTATTATTATTATTAAAAGAGGAGATAAGAAGAATGAGGAAATTCGAATATTTAGGTTTAAGAAACAATTTTATAAAGCAATACCAAAGAAAAAAAAACAACGCCTCGCACCCCCCCCCAACCCCACCCCCCCCCCCCCCAAATAACCAACAACAAAAAACCAACAAAGTTAAGACAGAAACATATAAAAAAAAACAACGAAAGAAGAAATAAGAAACAAAATATAGAAACAACAACAAAAGAAAACAAAAACAAACTTGCAATCATAGGCATTCTCCCAAATAAAGGTATTGATTGCAACAACGAAAAATAATAATTTTAGGTCAGTTTTAATATCAACTTTAAACCTCGGTTTTTCAGGATACATCATGCCGTTTAGACACAATTGAACGCACAAATAATATAATAAGGGGCAACTCTAAGAAACTTTTCACACAAAGGGCCAGAATAGTTTCGGTGTTAGAGTGGTTCAAGTGTGGAACAGTCTA
>NC_088373.1:20419328-20421828 GCF_034508935.2 Berghia stephanieae | reverse complement strand
CACAAACATTCTTAGTGGAAAACAACATTAAATTCATAACAAAAGATGAATGGCCTCCCATGAGCCATGATTTAAATCCTATGGATTACATCATTTGGGCGATAATGTCAAACATTGTGTACAACGGGCAGACAAAATGTATTCGATGAAGAGCAATTGAAACCAGCAATCCAGGATGCTCGGGACAGAATAACTATTGATGATATTCGTCGTTCAATTGCTTCGTGAAAAAAGACGCCTACGTAGTGTAGTGTCACAAAACGGCGGTTCGACGATCACGTATGAGATTTTGAAATCATGACGCAACTTTGATATTATGTTTTTGGGGTACGTTTTTATAAAGTCTTGTAAAATAATAACTACTTGTTCAATGTTTTAGAAATCTCACATGGCTATTATCAAATAATAAATAATTATTGTAAATAGTATATATTTATAATAATATTTATAATACTATATATTTTACGTGAAACCCCCACACACACCACACACCATAATTATATATATATATATATATATATATATATATATGAGTGTGTGTGTAATATGATATAATAGTGTCATACAAGTGTCATACCACTAGACCACATAGGCTATGTGGTCTAGTGCTATGACACTCGTTTTCGGACCGGAAGGTCCTGGGTTCGAGCGCATAGTTGAGTCCTTGGAAAATACTCTTTAATCACATTCTCTCACTGTAATCAGATGTAAAACGAGTCCTGGGCGTTAACAGCGTTGTCTCTGTCCGAAAAAAAATGTAATATCGCCTAACAGGCGTCATGTCACGTCCTGCATGTTGCTGTTGGCCAGGGACCCCTTGTAAAACGCTTTGACCACGTTTAGTGGATATTGCGCTATACAAAAGCTCAATGTTTTTCTTGTGTACAGCTCCTACCATTTTTAACCGACAAAAGTCCACACTTTTCACGATATTCAATCATGTCGACGCAACCTAAGGAACCTCTTAACTCACATTCTCTCACCGTACTCGGGTGTAAAATGGGTATCTGGACGTTAACAGCGTTGTCTCTGTCCGAAAAAATTGTAATATCGCCTAACAGGCGTCATGTCACGTCCTACATGTTAAGTGTTGCTGTTGGCCAGGGACCCCTTGTAAAGCGCTTTGAGCACATTTAGTGGATATTGCGCTAACAAAAGCTCAATGTTATTTTTTTTGTGCACAGCTCCCACCACTTTTAACCGACAAAAGTCCACAATTTTCACGTGATTGAATCATGTCGACGTAACCCAAGGAACTCTGGTGCAATTTATTATGCAAGTCGACTCTCGACCTTTTCGGAAAATATTATTTTCCGAGTTCGAAACAACCTTTAGGTTTCTAGCTACCGGTTCACAACTGGAAAAGGAACGCGTCCAGCTTGTCCATAAGATTTATCTATAAACTTTTAGAATTCTTTAACCCTCTCCGTACCAACTATAGGAAAATCTTCACATTCGTTACGATACAACCAACATTTGTCTTATTCAAATTTATTTTGTACATCATAAAATGTAAAGAAAATGAACAGTGTGTTGTAGAGCTTGTTTTGCTCTAGAAATTATGCATGGCAAGAATTTTACTGCTATTTTATGACTTTTATTAAGCTAGTTGGGTGTGAAGTTTGGGGAAAATCCTGAAAATGGCTGGTAAGGAGAGAGTTAAGCACTTCAACGAGTCAATAACAGTAAAATATTATTTAATCATCTTCAAAGTACTATTCATTAAATTGATTTAACTAAGGAATATTAGGGTTTACACCCAATACTTATGTAATAATACATTCACAAATAAAGTTCTCTGGTTAAAAAAGTAGTCCCTTTGAGCCAGAGTTTATCGTGGTTTGTTAAATGAGCAATCACAATTAGTTGCTACCCTTTGGATATGAGGTTAGTCTAACTTAAATTACATTCCTCTAGATATAACAATCCTAGCTACCAAATCATTGCTAGGTGTACGGAAATGGCGGAGAAGGGTACGAAGAAAATATCGACAGTACCTAGAATCGATATAGGTTATACAGGAAATCAAACGGTTACTGTACCCAATGAGCTATCTGACTTCTTATCAGTAAATGTGACAGACTTTTCAATTTTATTATAAAAATGGACCAATTGTCTCACACAGGTATTCTGTCGGGCTGAACAAAGTGCAGCAAAATGTATTTATAGCCACAAGTATGAAACATAGCGTTCATTTGAATTCGTTTCAGTATAGAGATTACATACAGCTTCCTATATTCCAAACTCCCCTCCCCCGTCTTCTAAGTTTGTAATTTTTTAAAATCGTGTTTATTTTAGATCCTCTTCTCTTACTTGTTGGGGTCCGACTCATCCCGAAATGCGACTGTTCTATGACGGGTTGACACAGATATGAAGGGTTGTATATTAAACAGTGACAAACAAGGCCAAATGAAACAAATAAGAAAAAAAAAACATCCTAAAACCAGTCATCTTGAAATGAAACAAAAAGTCAAACTGATGCCAAACTTTCAGATTAAAA
>NC_088373.1:20404328-20406828 GCF_034508935.2 Berghia stephanieae | reverse complement strand
GAACGACGGAGGGAACATTTCAACTGCCTTCTGAACAGACCACCACCAGACAACCAGCCAGAAATTTTGCCTGCAAGGAATGAGTTACCAATTAGCTGTGATCCACCATCGATAGCAGAGATTGTGGGTGCCATTAACAAGATAAAAAGGGGGAAAGCTGCTGGACAAGATCAGATTCCACCGGAAGCTCTAAAAGTTGATGCTGAAAGAAATGCTGAGGCCCTGCACCAATTATTTGAGAGAATCTGGAATGACGGGATATTCCCAAAGGATTGGAAGGAAGGACATCTCATCAAGCTTCCAAAGAAAGGGGACCTCAGTAATTGTAATAATTATCGAGTATCACTCTTCTTTCTATCCCAGGAAAGGTTTTCAACCGTATTATTTTAGAGAGAATTAAGAGTGCAACAGATGCTAAACTGCGGGACGAACAGGCAAGTTTCCGGAAAAACCGTTCAACCACCGACCAGATTGCCTCTCTGCGAGTCCTAGTGGAACAGTCCGTAGAATGGAACTCTCCTCTTATTGTCAACTTTCTGGATTACGAGAAGGCTTTCGACAGTATTGACAGAGCAACATTGTGGAAAATTCTGGCACATTATGGACTCCCTGAAAAGATAGTAAACCTCATTAAGGAAATGTATGAAGGATCAAGTTACTGGGTTGTACATGAAGATTAGCTTACTGACAGCTTTGAAATTAAGACTGGTGTCAAGCAGGGATGCTTGCTCTCACCATTCCTGTTCATCCTTGCCATTGATTGGCTAATGAAAGAAACCTCCAAAGGGCAAAGAAATGGGATACAGTGGACCCCCTGGACACAGTTGGATGATCTGGATTTTGCAGATGATCTGGCTCTTTTGTCCAACACCCAGGACCAGATGCAAGCAAAAACCACAATTATAAACAGCCTCTCGGAATCAATTGGTCTAAGAATTCACCCTGCAAAGTCAAAGGTCTTGAGGATAGGTACGCGTCAAAGGGAGCAGTCAAAGTAAAAGATCAGGAATTCGAAGATATAGACACTCTTCTGCTATCTTGGAAGTATAATTGACAAGGATGGAGGCACGGAAGCAGAGGTGAAAGCAAGAATAGGAAGTGCACAGGCTGCATTCACATCTTTGAACAGAGTTTGGAGAACTAAAGATATCTCCCTTCGACTGAAGCTAAGACTTTTCAACTCTAATGTGAAGTCTGTCCTACTGTATGGATGTGAAACTTGGAACGCATCACAGGCATGTATAAGGAGGGTACAGATTTTCGTAAACAGGTGCATGCGTAAGCTACTCAGAATAAAATGGATGGATAGAATAAAAAATGAAGAAGTATGGAAAAGAACACAGCAGAAACCAGTGGGGAGGAAATAGGAAGAAGACGATGGAGGTGGATTGGACACACGCTTAGAAAGAACGACTCCACTATAACAAAGAAAGTATTGGACTGGAACCCTCAGGGCAGAAGATCAAGGGGAAGGCCACGAGGAACATGGAGAAGAATTAAAGAAGCTGATATACAGAGAAGTGATAAGACCTGGAATGAGATTAAAAAGTTAGCTCAGGATAGAGAAGGATGGAAACTGTTTGTCTGTGGCCTATACCCTGACCCAGGGTGAAAAAGGCAATGATGATGATGAGGAGGGACGCTGTGCGATTTTATCTCTATTTGAATGACTTTGACTGAGCTCGATTAACCTTAATTTGTGGACGGAAAATATAAGAAAAAGGCCAGGTTTATGATGATAAACCAAATTAGACATATTAAACGACACTTTTACTTGTACGTTTTAGACTTGGTTCCATTGATCGGGTTTATATTAATAACAATGGTAGCAATAGAAATCAAACATACATCGACAAATAGAAAAAAGAGAGAGGGACTTGTTTACTTGGATCTATCTATCTATCTATCTATCTATCTATCTATCTATCTATCTATCTATCTATCTATCTATCTATCTATCTATCTATCTATCTATCTATCTATCTACTATCTCATCTATCTATCTATCTATCTATCTATCTATCTATCTATCTATCTATCATCTTCATCTAGCCATCAAGCTGATTATTTATGACATGTGTCCAATTAAATTTACCATTCCTGGAACGACAGCGGTTCACACAATTCTTTTACGACTCCACGCATATTAATGAGGAGACTCAATGAGTAGGACTCGCCTCTTTGAACATGTTGTTCGGACTTCCTTGTTCATTTCACACAGTACCTGTTTATGACACAATGTTGTTAATAGGAGGAATGGATTAAAAGTGAGGAGAACGTGGGAATTCCTTTCAACATTTAGGACCCGTTGATTTCAAACAATGACAGTACCATGCCAACACGTGGTTAGGTCATTATATATGTACAATGAGTATCACAATCCCCCCCCCTCTCTCTCTCTCCCCCCCCCCCTCTATCTCTCCCCACCCCTCCCCCTCTCTCTTTCTCTCTCTCTCTCCACCCCTCCCCCTCTCTCTCTTTCTCTCTCCCTCTCTCGCTC
>NC_088373.1:20394922-20404229 GCF_034508935.2 Berghia stephanieae | reverse complement strand
CCGTGTGAGCTATCCACGAACACAAAAATATATCGTTTCAAACCCAAAGTCATTTCTAGATCCCTCTCTCACCCACTTCTTGAGATCGCCGATTCGTTCACCACCATCGCGAAGTAATTTTGACCAGCAGTTAAGCTTAATAGCCAATATTCTCATCACAAACATATAACATAGAAACGATTGAGACATGGAGTATGCTCCGGTGTATGGGGTGAATTTTTAATTCAGAAAAGTGAGTGGAGCAGGCACTTATGTTGGTAACAACAAGATATGAAGTGAGTAGAAAAGTGCCAGAAGACAATAGAGAATAAAATGTTTTATTCTCTATTGTCTTCTGGCACTTTTCTACTCACTTCATATCTTGTTGTTACCAACATAAGTGCCTGCTCCACTCACTTTTCTGAATTAAAAATTCACCCCATACACCGGAGCATACTCCATGTCTCAATCGTTTCTATGTTATATGTTTGTGATGAGAATATTGGCTATTAAGCTTAACTGCTGGTCAAAATTACTTCGCGATGGTGGTGAACGAATCGGCGATCTCAAGAAGTGGGTGAGAGAGGGATCTAGAAATGACTTTGGGTTTGAAACGAATATTTTTGTGTTCGTGGATAGCTCACACGGTAGAGCCACGCTCTCACCTGCCAGGCGGAGTTGTCGTACCAATAAGGTCGCAGGTTCAAACCCCACCACCGCCGCGAAAAAAAATTTTATTCTCTATTGTCTTCTGGCACTTTTCTACTCACTTCATATCTTGTTGTTACCAACATAAGTGCCTGCTCCACTCACTTTTCTGAATTAAAAATTCACCCCATACACCGGAGCATACTCCATGTCTCAATCGTTTCTATGTTATATGTTTGTGATGAGAATATTGGCTATTAAGCTTAACTGCTGGTCAAAATTACTTCGCGATGGTGGTGAACGAATCGGCGATCTCAAGAAGTGGGTGAGAGAGGGATCTAGAAATGACTTTGGGTTTGAAACGAATATTTTTGTGTTCGTGGATAGCTCACACGGTAGAGCCACGCTCTCACCTGCCAGGCGGAGTTGTCGTACCAATAAGGTCGCAGGTTCAAACCCCACCACCGCCGCGAAAAAAAAAAAAATTTTTATTCTCTATTGTCTTCTGGCACTTTTCTACTCACTTCATATCTTGTTGTTACCAACATAAGTGCCTGCTCCACTCACTTTTCTGAATTAAGTATTGTAGAGAGACATTATGACACAGTTGTTTCTCTTAGACCATTAGAAATCATAAGATCATATATAATAGTAATAATAAATAGAAATAATTCACACCCCCACTTGATCTAATGATTCTAATTGAAATTTAAAACTTTTAACGTACATTAATCCATTATAATATATAATGTTGGGTAAATAAAACAAGTTACTTACTGAAGAAATTCTATTGAGATTCTCACAAATTCTCAAATTCTTATACATGTAGTTATAATGTTACAAGTCAAGTCCATATTAATTTTCAAAAGGAAATTAAAAGTGCAAAACATTCCCTAATAATTTTGTATGTCAGATAGAAACAAAATCATCAGACTCATATTCATGTAACATTATCAAGTTGTTTGATAGAACAATAAAAGTAAAACAAGAATCATAATACATGTATGTGTGTCTCATCAACACAAGTATTCACATTATTATGTGTCAAAATAATACATCCAAAACAATTTTCAAGGCTATCACCATATTTTAGCCAAAAATCAAGGATTTGAATTTCTGCAATTGAAATTTAGTTGAAGGCTTTGTCATAATATCTGCCAACATGTCTGCAGTAGGGCAGTACTTTAAAGTAAACTTTCCATTCCTTAGTTCTGTGCGAATAAAATGGAATTTTATGTCTATGTGTTTAGATCTTTGTCTGTTCACTGGATTGTTCGCTAAAGCGATTGTTCCCTGATTGTCTTCAAAAATCAAAACATTGCCTGATTGATATTCTCTGTCAATGTCTTTCAACAACTGGTCTAAGTAAAGGCTTTCTTGTACTGCAAGTGCAAGAGCCATGTACTCTGCCTCACATGAAGACAAAGCAACACTGGGTTGTCTCCTAGATTTCCAAGAAACTAAAGCTCCATTAGATGTCAGACCAAAACAATAACCTGAAGTGCTTCGCCTATCATCAGGACTTGAAGCCCAATCGGCATCACTATACCCTATCAAAGAAAGGTTGTCAATACTTCTTCTGTAAGTTAATTCATAGTCAATGGTTCCCTTCAAATACCTAAATACATGTTTGACTGTCACCCAATGGCATGCCAATGGTCTGGACAAATGTTGAGAAAGTTTTGTAACTATCCAGCAGATGTCAGGCCTAGTGCATATCATAAGATAAATCAAGCTACCAACAGCCTCCCTGTATTTTCTTTCATCTAGTGGATCACTATCATTTGACCACTCAAATTTTTGTTCAGAGGGATTTGCTCTTGGTTTGCAATTAGTCATATCTAACCTTTCCAGAATTTTCTGAGTGTATCTTTTCTGGTTCATTTTCACATATCCTTTCCCTTGCTCAAATTGTATACCCAGGAAATAGGATAGATTCCCCAAATCTTTCATCTTAAATCTGTCTTTAAGAACTTACATTTTACATTATTTGCAGCAATAACAAGGTCATCAATCCATGCTATAATAATGACAGTTTCATTTTCAGTGAACTTGGTGTACACACAATGATCAGACTGACTCTGCACAAACTTTTTTTTAAGTAGATGAGTATGCAGCAGGTTGTTCCAATTTCTCCCTGACTGCTTGAGTCCATACAAAGACTTTTGCAATTTATAAACTAGTTTGTTGTCTTTTGAATCTTTGATTTCAAAGCCTTCTGGTTGCTCCATGTATATTTCTGCATCAATTGGGGCATTCAGATATGCGGATTTTACATCCATTTGGTTTAAAATCAAGCCGTACTGACAAGCAAGTTGCATCAATATTCGAATTGATGTAATGTTTGCAGTTGGTGCAAAAGTTTCAGTGTAATCAATACCCTTAATCTGGCTTTAACCTTTAGCTACATATCTAGCTTTGTATGACTTTGAGCCTTTTGAGTCTTCTTTCATTGTGTATACCCAACGTCCCCCCACTGCATTTCTGCCTTCTGGAAGCTCTGTTAAAGTAAATGTTTCATTTTCTTTCAAGGCATTAATTTCTTCTGCCATAGCTTCCTTCCAGAAGTCAGAAGCTGGGGATTCAATTGCTTCTTTGTAATTTTTGGGAATACAGTACAACATTTTGTAACAATAATCAACATTTGCATTATCATTATCAACATGTACATCATCATCATAATCAACATTTGTTCTATAACAAGTTTCATAATCATCTAAGTACTTTGGTGGTTTAGTTTCCCGCCTAGGATAATGTGAATTTCCCTTTCTTTTGTCAACAACTACGATTGGGGTGGTTTTTTCATCTAGTTCTATTTCTTCATTTTTTTGTCTAGGTCTAAAATCTATTTCATCATCATTTTCATCATTTGGAAAGTTAGTGAAAGATTTCTCTCTTTCATGATTACTGTTTTTGGTGGACAGAAATTTCACAATCCTGTGTCTATGCACCTTTCCAGTGTTTGGAAAATAAACTAAATAAGCAGGACTATTCCTGTCGTAGCCCACAAATATTCCCCTTGTGCCTCTGGCATCAAGTTTCTGTTTGTTTTGTACATATGTATAACACTCACTACCAAATGGTCTCATATTTGACAAGTTTGGTCTTCTGCCAGTAAATGTATGGTAAGGAGTATCCCCAAGACGATTATTGTAACATCTGTTACGGGTGTATGTAGCTGTGTGGATAGCATATGGCCACATTTCTTTACCTAGTTTAGCCTCTAACAAAAGACATCTACCCATTTCAAATATGGTTCTCCAATTCCGTTCAGCGACACCGTTCTGGTGTGGAGAATAAGGAGCAGAGGTTTCATGCCTTATTTTATTCTCTTGCATCAACCGCTGAAATTCACCCGACGTGAATTCTGTCCCATTATCTGACCTCAGACATTTCACTATTCCATAAGGGCTCGAATCCACCAAAAATCTCATAGTTGCTGAGACTGTGTTTAAGAAAGTACACAAAGGACATTCTGGAAAAATCATCGGTAAATGCCAAAGCATATTTGAAACCTTCTCTAGAGGTTGGAGTAATTGGACCAGCCAAATCAGTATGGATCAACTGCAGTGGGACTTCTGAGCGAATGCGTGGAGTTTTATTTTTAACGTTAGTCATTTTCCCCTCAAGACAAATCTCACATTCAGCTTTCTCATTCTCACCATTTGTTTTATTTACATTCATACCATCAACCACTTGTTCAAGTTTCTTAACATCTTCAAAGTTACAGTGGCCAAGAATTTTATGCCAGTCTTGTAAATCTAAAGTGTAATTCACATCATGCACAGTTTGTTTAACATTAACATCAGTTTGTGTATCACTTTCTGAAACTACTATATTGTTACAAATGTGGAGATAATACAGTCTGCCATGCCTATGAATGTCAAATTTTCTGCCACTTTTGTCCATTAATTCTGCAGAATTTTGTCTGAAATGCACACTTGCTCTATTATCAGCAGCTGCTTGAACTGAAAAAATGTTCTGAGGGAATGTAGGAACATAAAGAACATTGCGGAGTTGTCCACTACACTTGTTGCCTTCGTCGTCAACCATTGTTACTTCCACATGTCCTCTTTTAAGAGCTAGGTTATTTGCTCGGTCGCCATTTGCGAGCTCGATAAAATGTTCACTCGGGTTGAAGTTTTGTTCAAATTCGGTAAACTTTGTTAAGTCGTTGAAAATATGTGACGTTGCACCACAATCCACAAGAAGTTTCTCTTTCTTATTCACATTTAATATATCGAAATGTTCATTCACCTTAAATGCAAAATTATGTTCATTTCCATCAGGTTGGAAGGCTGCATGTGCCTGCGTGTTATTGGTCGTTGAGGTTTTCTTTCGCGATCGACATGTTTTGTCAGTGTAGTTATCTTTGCGACAAAAACTGCACCACAGTCTATTTGCTTTAGTTTTATTGACTGGACAGTCTCTTTTAAAATGTCCATGCTGACCACAGTTGAGAAAAAGTATTTCTTTCGAAGGATTTTGTTGTTTCATTTTAGACGCATAGTTGGGCCTAGCAGTCGCCTTGTACTTTAAAACTGAATCTTCTGAAGTTGTAGAGATTACTCTTGATTTTTCTGTTTCCTCAAAGCTTCGCAGAGCTACTTTGAAATCACTGAACGTCGGTTTCTTCTCTGATTGGGTGACAACAGCTACAAAAGCTTGGTATGAGTTAGGTAGCCCTTTCAATACCATTGCGACTAGTAAACTATCAGAAACCTGTTCATCTGCATTTCGTAAAGCTGATGCTGCTGTCTCTGCCCTAATTAAGTACTCTGTTACACTTTCAGTAGGACTCTTGGCTAATGATGTCAATTCAGTGTACAAAGAAATCACTCTTGGAGTGCTTGAGCTGGCATAGTACCCCCGCAAAATCCTGAGGGCTTTTCGGTCGTCATCAGCTGCATCTCTCATGACTACAGACAAACTTTTGTCGTCCAGGAATTGAATCAACTCAGCATAAGCATCTGCATTCTTTTCAAAGTCTACATCTTCCCCTTCACCCGCAAGGATCACATCTTTCAGTTTCTGTAGCCTGAGATAGCTCAGAAACTTCATCTGCCATTGTTCATACTTCTGCTCATCCCCATCGAAAACTAATCTTGCATACCTGCTGTTGTTGGCACGGGGCCCATAACCTGTTAAGTTTGACATAGTTTAGGATGACACAGGATACTTTTCTAACTATGGTTTTTATTCAAACCCAAAGAACAACATATTAACACGGAGACATCGTGAGTGAATTTCAGTAGGAAGGAGTCAACAGTAAAAGTAAGATGTAAACACCCGGCAACAGCCACTGTTTATTGGCTAATCGCCGCCATCGTATTTAAAAGGCTCCATACACGCGCGGTTTTGATCCTGGTTCAGACCCCGATCAGGCAAACCGGGGTGAAAACGCAATGTGTGTGGCCAAATACCTGGCCGATAAACCTAGGGACGGTCCATCGCTCGCAAAGCCCGCTTTGCTTAATATTTTTCGAGGCGATCGGCGATCGGGGGCGTGGCAGTATAAAAAATTGGACAATTTTTTTCGGATTTTCGCTGTTTTGACGTCAGATTCGTGATCAGCGTCGAATTTACAATAGGTTTGATACCAAGAACTATGTTTTTACTCCAAAAATTGATGAAATTAGAAATAAATTTTAATTAATATTGAGGCTATGTGGCCGACAGAACAGTGCCCCTCCCTGTTTTGTGATGCACCAAGTGGTATGACTCTCGCTTTCGGATCGGAAGATTCGGGTTTCGAGACCCGCTCTGAGTGGCGCAGAGTTGAGTCCTTGGAAAAGGCTCTTTACTCCCATTCTCTCACCGTACTCAGGTGTAAAACGAGTACATGGCCGTTCGTTGTCTTTGTTGGGAAAAAATGTCACATCGCCTGACAGGCGTCATGTCTCGTCTTTCAAGTTTAATATTGCTGTTGCCTTGGGACCCCTTGTAAAGCGCTTTGAGCACGTGGATATTGCGCCAAATAAATGCTGTGTTATTATTTTTTTTAATAATATTTTTATAAATGTTGCGCTAGGAAGAGGTAGATGACAAAAGTTTCGTTCTTGATCATCGTAAAATTTATAAAGGATTTCATACAAAATAAAAAATAGTTTTCATAATTTTCAATGTGATGATATAATAATATGCCAGTTCTGGTTTTTTTTTTTTTTCTCCTCACCCGTTGACGCGACATGACGGTCGACCTTGACACATACATTTGGGATTGGCAGATGCCAAAAAGCCTTGACTACGGGATGACAGGGGTGGGCATTGTAACCTTGAATTATAATCTACAAACAACGCCCCCCCCCCCCCCCCCCCCCCCCAAAAAAAAAAGAAAAACAAAAAAAAAGAGCTATGTGCGTGTGTGTGGTGGTGGGGGGGGGGGGGGCTGCGAATGCAAGAAGTCCCGAGGAGTACCCGTTTAACCTGCCACGGGAGCACTGTCGATTTGTTTTACAAATAATAATAATAATAATAATAATAATAATAATAATAATAATAATAATAATAATAATAATAATAATAATAATAATAATAATAATAATAATAATAATAATAATAATAATGACGATAAATAACAAATCTTTATTGTCCACAAAATGGAAAAATGTCCGTGGTCTACGTTGCTTTTAAACTTAAATCGGATTGTAAATGTATGGATGTTATGCGTATTGGAAAAATACTCACGACATCTCCATCGGGGTATAACATATTAACACACAAAACTGCAAACGCGAACGTTCATTGTCTGATTGATATAACTTAGTGATAAGTTAATTATAAAATGCTGTCTAAAAGCAATAACAACGGGTTGACTAACGTCAAATTCATTCCTTCTATTGATGCTCTGTGTTAAATTAAAATACTCACAAAGTCCGCCAGCCAGAAATATCACTCCAGCCCAAAAATCTACATGGAACCTTGAACTTGATAGTCTGATATATTTTAATGAGAACTAATCATAAAAATGGGTGTCTAAAAACAATAACAATGAGATGAGTGACGTCAATTTGGTTCCTTCTATAAATATCCAATAACTTAACTCACTCCATCCGCTCTCTCTCCTCCTTCAATACATATGAATCTATTCTCTCATCACTTTTTTGTGCGTCTATGCATGTGGTCTTGTGAAATGACACTCGCATTTGGATCGGACGGTACTGGATTCGAGTCCCGCTCTGAGTGGCGCATAATTGAGTCCTTGGAAAAGGCTTTTTACTCGCATTCTCTCACCTTGTTCATTGTTAAAATGAGTACTTCGCTGTTTACAGCGTCGTCTCTGTCGGAGAAACAATTGCAATATCGCTTAGCAGTCATGTCTCGTCTAACATGTTTTTATGTTGGCCAAAGACCCTTATAAAGTGATTTGAGCACCTTTATTGAATATAGCGGTAAATATAGCGCAAGTAAATTTTTCTCTCTTTCTCTTTCTTTCTCTCCCCCCCCCCCTCTCTCTCTCTCTCTCTCTCTCTCTCTCTCTCTCTCTCTCTCTCTCGACATGTTAGATTATTATAGCTATTGCTACATATGATGCGAATATCTTGGACGGTTATTGATGCTATGAGTTTAGGTAAAATGCTCACAACATCCACCAGTCGGAAATATCGTACCGTCACACAAAACTACGAGTAACCTTGAACGTTAAAAGTCTGATTGATATAATTTAGTGAGAACTAATTACCAAAATGACTGCCTTAATACAATAACAAAGAGTGGAATAATGTCAATTTCGTTCCTTCAACAGTCTAATTGATATAATTTAGTGAGAAGTAACACTATTGTGCGCAAACGAAAGATAGAAAACAGACAGTAACTGGGATCGTAGCCTCACTATTAATTAAAATTTATTCTAATTTCCCCAATTTTTGGAGTAAACACACAGTTCTTAGTATCAAACCTATTGAAAATTTTTTGACGCTGATCACGAATCCGACGTGAAAACAGCGAAAATCCGAAAAAAAATTGTCCACTTTTTTATACTGCCACGCCCCGATCGCCGATCGCCTAAAAAAAATATCTCCCCGTGTGTGGGCAAAAATCATCTGCGATAAACGCAGGGATCGGGTCACAGCGACGAGGTCATCCTTCCCGCGTCAGCGGATGTCAGCGTCTATGGGGGGGGGGGGGGGGGCTTAAGATGTCAGCAGTTATCGGATGAATCGAGAAAAGGAGAGCTGGCGATATACGGGGTTTCCAGAAAACTGGCAGCGTAAATTATATGAGAAAACAGTAAACATTGGCATTTCGGGGACAGAACAGATGCGTTGTTAGCAAAAATCACATAAAAATAAATAAACAAAATGCTGCGAGGGTGTGATGAAAGTGTGAATTTTCATGGTCGATCCAAATTGGGCATCAATCCATTCAACTATCAATCTATTATACTTCTTTTAAACTACTACTACTACTACTAAATACTCTACTACTACTACTACTTTCTACTACTACTAAACTACTACTAACTACTACTGCTGCTGCGCTGCTGCTACTACTACTATTTCAACTACTACTACTACTACTACTACTACTAACTACTACTACTAATACTACTACTACTACTTCTACTATCATACTTTTTATTACTACCATTACTATGACGACGACTAAAAACGATGAAGAGAGAGAGAGAGAGAGAGAGATAGAGAAGAGAGAGATGATCGAGAGAAGATAAGGGGGGGGG
>NC_088373.1:20375979-20394822 GCF_034508935.2 Berghia stephanieae | reverse complement strand
CGACAGAGTGACAATCTGAATGGCTAGTACCTTTTCTATCCGCCCCGCCCCCCCCCCCCCAACTCATCTTCTTTCCAAGCATTTTAATCTCAGCCCTCCCCCTCCCCCACCCCACCCTTGACAAAAAACCCTCTCTCTACACACTCGTCAATTAACCAATTAAAATCGATCATAATTTCTATGCCCCTCCCAATTAGCTGATAAAATGACAAGTCGTACTGTCCAGCAATCGGAAATCGGCGTAATAACGGTAGGTAAAATAAGGTCCTCCTACTTTGATTCTTGATGAATTTTGTGGAGACGATCAACATTTCATTTTGATGTTACATAACTATCAACCGACATTCCACATATTAATGAGAAGACACAAATAATGAAACTCACCGATTTGAACTTGCTGATCAGTCTCTCTAACAGATGTTGACACATGCCTAGTATTAGTAGATACTAGGTGTGAAATGTGAAGGACATACGAAATTGCGGCATCCATCCCTTTGATCTAACAACGTAGACAAGTCTATGTCATGTATGGTGCAAGAGAAGAACACCCCCCCCCCTTATCTCTCTCTCTGATCAGTCTCTCTCTCTCTCTATCTCTCTCTCTCTCTCTCTCTCTCTCTTTCATCGTTGTAGTCGTCGTCATAGTAATGGTAGTAATAGAAGTAGTGATAGTAGAAGTAGTAGTAGTAGTAGTAGTAGTAGTAGTAGTAGTAGTAGTAGTAGTAGTAGTAGTAGTAGCAGCAGCAGCAGCAGTAGTAGTAGTAGTAGTAGTAGTAGTAGTAGTAGTAGTAGTAGTAGTAGTAGTAGAGTAGTAGTAGTAGTAGTAGTAGTAGTAGTAGTAGTAGTAAAAGAAGTATAATAGATTGATAGTTGAATGGATTGATGACCAAGTTGATCGACCATGAAATTCACACTTTCATCACACCCTCGCAGCATTTTGTTTATTTATTTTTATGTGATTTTTGCTAACAACGCATCTGTTCTGTCCCCGAAATGCCAATGTTTACTGTTTTCTCATATAATTTTACGCTGCCAGTTTTCTGGAAACCCCGTATATCGCCAGTCTCTCTCTTTTCTCGATTCATCCGATAACTGCTGACATCTTAAGCCCCCCATAGACGCTGACATCCGCTGATCGCGGTACGGATGACCTCGTCCCTGTGACCCGATCCCTGCGTTTATCGCAGATGATTTTTGCCCACACACGGGGAGATATTTTTTTGAGGCGATCGGCGATCGGGGGCGTGGCAGTATGAAAAGTTGACAATTTTTTTTCGGATTTTCGCTGTTTTCACGTCGGATTCGTAATCAGCGTCAAATTTACAATAGGTTTGATACTAAGAACTGTGTGTTTACTCCAAAAATTGGTGAAATTAGAAATTAATTTTAATTAATAGTGAGGCTACCATCCCAGTTACTGTCTGTTATTCTATCTTTCGTCTTGCGCACAATAGTGATTACTTCTCACTAAATTATATCAATTAGACTGTTGAAGGAACGAAATTGACATTATTCCACTCTTTGTTATTGTATTAAGGCAGTCATTTTGGTAATTAGTTCTCACTAAATTATATCAATCAGACTTTTAACGTTCAAGGTTACTCGTAGTTTTGTGTGACGGTACGTTATTTCCGACTGGTGGATTTTGTGAGCAATTTACCTAAACTCATAGCATCAATAACCGTCCAAGATATTCTCATCATATGTAGCAATAGCTATAATAATCTAACATGTCGAGAGAGAGAGAGAGAGAGAGAGAGAGAGAGAGAGAGAGAGAGAGAAGAGAGGAGAGGGGGGGGGGGGGGGGGGGGGGAGAGAAAGAAAGAGAAAGAGAGAAAAATTTACTTGCGCTATATATACCGCTATATTCAATAAAGGTGCTCAAATCACTTTATAAGGGTCTTTGGCCAACATAA
The DNA here is from genome assembly GCF_034508935.2 of Berghia stephanieae. Taxonomy (NCBI): domain Eukaryota; kingdom Metazoa; phylum Mollusca; class Gastropoda; order Nudibranchia; family Aeolidiidae; genus Berghia; species Berghia stephanieae. The sequence continues at coordinate 20,392,906 of NC_088373.1, read as the reverse complement.
AAACATGTTAGACGAGACATGACTGTTAAGCGATATTGCAATTGTTTCCCCGACAGAGACGACGCTGTAAACAGCGAGGTACTCATTTTAACAGTGAACAAGGTGAGAGAATGCGAGTAAAGAGCCTTTTCCAAGGACTCAATTATGCGCCACTCAGAGCGGGACTCGAATCCAGTACCGTCCGATCCAAAGGCGAGTGTCATTTCACAAGATCACATGCATAGCCGCACAAAAAAGTGATGAGAGAATAGATTCATATGTATTGAAGGAGGAGAGAGCGGATGGAGTGAGTAAAGTTCTTGGATATTTATAAAAGGAACCAAATTGACGTCACTCATCTCATTGTTATTGTTTTTAGACACCCATTTTTATGATTAGTTCTCATTAAAATATATCAGACTATAACGTTCAAGGTTCCATGTAGATCTTTGGGCTGGAGTGATATTTCTGGCTGGCGGACTTTGTGAGTATTTTAATTTAACACAGAGCATCAATAGAAGGAATGAATTTGACGTTATTCAACCCGTTGTTATTGCTTTTAGACAGCATTTTATAATTAACTTATCACTAAGTTATATCAATCAGACAATGAACGTTCGCGTTTGCAGTTTTGTGTGTTAACATGTTATACCCCGATGGAGATGTCGTGAGTATTTTTCCAATATGCATAACATCCATACATTTACAATCCGATTTAAGTTTAAAAGCAACGTAGACCACGGACATTTTTCCATTTTGTGGACAATAAAGATTTGTTATTTATCGTCATTATTATTATTATTATTATTATTATTATTATTATTATTATTATTATTATTATTATTATTATTATTATTATTATTATTATTATTATTATTATTATTATTATTATTATTATTATTATTATTATTATTATTATTATTTATAAAACAAATCGACAGTGTTCCCGTGGCAGGTTAAACGGCTACTCCTCGGGACTACTCGCATTCGCACCCCCCCCCCCCCAACCACCACCGCCACCCCACACACGCACACAGCTCTTTTTTTTTTAGGGGGGGAGTTGGGGGGGGGGGGCGTTGTTTGTAGATTATAATTCAGGGTTACAATGCCCACCCCTGTCATCACGTAGTCAAGGCTTTTTGGCATCTGCCAATCCCAAATGTCTGTGTCAAGGTCGACCGTCATGTCGCGACAACGGGTGAGGAGGAGAAAAAAAAAAAAAAAAAAAAAGAACTGGCATATTATTATATCATTACATTGAAAATCATGAAAACTATTTTTTATTTTGTATGAACGAAACTTTTGCCATCTACCTCTTCCTGGCGCAACATTTATAAAAATATTATTTAAAAAAATAATAACACAGCATTTATTTGGCGCAATATCCACGTGCTCAAATCGCTTTACAAGGGGTCCCAAGGCAACAGCAATATTAAACTTGAAAGACGAGACATGACGCCTGTCAGGCGATGTGACATTTTTTTTTCCAACAAAGACAACGAACGGTCATGTACTCATTTCACACCTGAGTACGGTGAGAGAATGTGAGTTAAGAGCATTTTCCAAGGACTCAACTCTGCACCACTCAGAGCGGGTCTCGAAACCTGAACCTTCCGATCCGAAAGCGAGAGTCATACCACTTGATCCATCACAAAACAGGGAGGGGCCCTGTTCTGTCGGCCAAATAGCCTCAGTATTAATTAAAATTTATTTCTAATTTCATCAATTTTTGGAGTAAAAACATAGTTCTTGGTATCAAACCTATTGTAAATTCGACGCTGATCACGAATCTGACGTCAAAACAGCGAAAATCCGAAAAAAATTGTCCAATTTTTTATACTGCCACGCCCCCGATCGCCGATCGCCTCGAAAAATATTAAGCAAGACGGGCTTTGCGAGCGATGGACCGTACCTAGGTTTATCGGCCAGGTATTTGGCCACACAAATTGCGTTTTCACCCCGGTTTGCCTGATCGGGGTCTGGACCAGGATCATATCCGGGCGTCTATGGAGCCTTATAGACGCCGACATCCGCTGATAGCGGTACGGATGACCTATCGCTGTGACCCGATCCCTGCGTTTATCTCAGATGATTTTTGTCCACATACGGGGAGATATTTTTTTGAGGTGATCGGCGATCAAGGGCGTGGCAGTATAAAAAAGTGGACAATTTTTTTCGGATTTTCGCTGTTTTCACGTCGGATTCGTGATCAGCGTCAAATTTACAATATGTTTGATACTAAGAACTGTGTGTTTACTCCAAAAATTGGTGAAATTAGAAATTAATTTTAATTAATAGTGAGGCTACGATCCCAGTTACTGTCAGTTATTCTATCTTTCGTCTTGCGCACAATAGTGATTACTTCTCACTAAATTATATCAATTAGACTGTTGAAGGAACGAAATTGACATTATTCCACTCTTTGTTATTGTATTAAGGCAGTCATTTTGGTAATTAGTTCTCACTAAATTATATCAATCAGACTTTTAACGTTCAAGGTTACTCGTAGTTTTGTGTGACGGTACGTTATTTCCGACTGGTGGATGTTGTAAGCATTTTACCTAAACTCATAGCATCAATAACCGTCCAAGATATTCTCATCATATGTAGCAATAGCTATAATAATCTAACATGTCGAGAGAGAGAGAGAGAGAGAGAGAGAGAGAGAGAGAGAGAGGGGGGGGGAGAAAGAAAGAGAAAGAGAGAAAAATTTACTTGCGCTATATATACCGCTATATTCAATAAAGGTGCTCAAATCACTTTATAAGGGTCTTTGGCCAACATAAAAACATGTTAGACGAGACATGACTGTTAAGCGATATTGCAATTGTTTCCCGACAGAGACGACGCTGTAAACAGCGAGGTACTCATTTTAATAGTGAACAAGGTGAAAGAATGCGAGTAAAAAGCCTTTTCCAAGGACTCAATTATGCGCCACTCAGAGCGGGACTCGAATCCAGTACCGTCCGATCCAAAGGCGAGTGTCATTTCACAAGATCACATGCATAGCCGCACAAAAAAGTGATGAGAGAATAGATTCATATGTATTGAAGGAGGAGAGAGCGGATAGAGTGAGTAAAGTTCTTGGATATTTATAAAAGGAACCAAATTGACGTCACTCATCTCATTGTTATTGTTTTTAGACACCCATTTTTATGATTAGTTCTCATTAAAATATATCAGACTATAACGTTCAAGGTTCCATGTAGATCTTTGGGCTGGAGTGATATTTCTGGCTGGCGGACTTTGTGAGTATTTTAATTTAACACAGAGCATCAATAGAAGGAATGAATTTGACGTTAGTCAACCCGTTGTTATTGCTTTTAGACAGCATTTTATAATTAACTTATCACTAAGTTATATCAATCAGACAATGAACGTTCGCGTTTGCAGTTTTGTGTGTTAATATGTTATACCCCGATGGAGATGTCGTGAGTTTTTTTTCCAATACGCATAACATCCATACATTTACAATCCGATTTAAGTTTAAAAGCAACGTAGACCACGGAAATTTGTCCATTTTGTGGACAATAAAGATTTGTTATTTATCGTCATTATTATTATTATTATTATTATTATTATTATATTATTATTATTATTATTATTATTATTATTATTATTATTATTATTATTATTATTATTATTATTATTATTATTATTATTATTATTATTATTATTATTATAATTATTAATATTATTATTATTTATAAAACAAATCGACAGTGTTCCCGTGGCAGGTTAAACGGGTACTCCTCGGACTACTCGCATTCGCACCCCCCCCCCCCCAACCACCACCGCCACCCCACACACGCACACAGCTCTTTTTTTTTTAGGGGGGGGGGGGGAAGTTGGGGGGGGGGTTGTTTGTAGATTATAATTCAGGGTTACAATGCCCACCCCTGTCATCACGTAGTCAAGGCTTTTTGGCATCTGCCAATCCCAAATGTCTGTGTCAATGTCGACCGTCATGTCGCGACAACGGGTGAGGAGGAAAAAAATAAAATAAAAGAACTGGCATATTATTATATCATTAAATTGAAAATCATGAAAACTATTTTTATTTTGTATGAACGAAACTTTTGCCATCTACCTCTTCCTAGCGCAACATTTATAAAAATATTATTAAAAAAAATAATAACACAGCATTTATTTGGCGCAATATCCACATGCTCAAATCGCTTTACAAGGGGTCCCAAGGCAACAGCAATATTAAACTTGAAAGACAAGACATGACGCCTGTCAGGCGATGGGACATTTTTTCCCTACAAAGACAACGAACGGTCATGTACTCATTTCACACCTGAGTACGGTGAGAGAATGTGAGTTAAGAGCATTTTCCAAGGACTCAACTCTGCACCACTCAGAGCGGGTCTCGAAACCTGAACCTTCCGATCCGAAAGCGAGAGTCATACCACTTGATCCATCACAAAACCGGGAGGGGCCCTGTTCTGTCGGCCAAATAGCCTCAATATTAATTAAAATTTATTTCTAATTTCATCAATTTTTGGAGTAAAAACATAGTTCTTGGTATCAAACCTATTGTAAATTCGACGCTGATCACGAATCTGACGTCAAAACAGCGAAAATCCGAAAAAAATTGTCCAATTTTTTATACTGCCACGCCCCCGATCGCCGATCGCCTCGAAAAATATTAAGCAAAGCGGGCTTTGCGAGCGATGGACCGTACCTAGGTTTATCGGCCAGGTATTTGGCCACACACATTGCGTTTTCACCCCGGTTTGCCTGATCGGGGTCTGGACCAGGATCATATCCGGGCGTGTATGGAGCCTTTTAAATACGATGGCGGCGATTAGCCAATAAAAAGTGGCTGTTGCCAGGTCTGCTCCTAGTAGTCTGTGCCTCTGACCGATGGCAACGCTCCATAGATAACATAGGTAGTCTGTGCTCAAATTAGAAACTGGTACGACTACAAACAGTCCACTGATCACCTTTCACGTTCTCAGAAAACAATCAGCTGGAATTTGACTGTTGACTCTGAATGTTGAACATTGAAATTGCTTCTTGAAACAAAGTTTTCCTCTGCTTCTGGATACAAGTTCAGACGTAGTCTTATTATTTCCAACTGAGATCAAATTCAAGATATGGATCAAGCTGGACCGAATCTTGTCGGAGCTGTCGATCAAGGAACAAGCAGTACCCGGTTCCTGGTTTGTTTGTTTGTTTTTTTTCCATTTGACTTTGACCTCTCACTCACTCTCTCTCCACCCGCCGTACACGGAGTTGGAGATAACAAGTCTAGTCAAGTGAATGTCACAATCACATCTTCCTAATTATTACCTTCATTAGTATAGTATAGTTAGTATAGTTTTCCAGCGTATTAGGCGTTTTGTGCCTTTGCTGATCTTGGCATTCAGTTCATCGAGATAAAAGTCAATAAAAAGCCCTAACAGAATTCATTGTTCAATCACTTTTTATCAAACGTTTCCCACATCACCTGTATGACTTTTGAAAATCTATGACCCTCTGGCTCTATTTCTCTCGGTCTCGGAACGTTCGACGAAATAAACTTGAACTCTAATCAAATTCTCGATAGCTCTGCAAAATAATGCTGAACTCTATTTTCCCGAATATTCCGTAAAATAAGGTTATGGTGATACAGACTTAGGTAGTTGCATGAAAATTTGAGATTGCAGCAATTGTTTTCAAAATAGTCTCATGCTATTCTGCAAGAAATACACTTTTCAATGGTACCAAAATTATGACAATGTGACAATTAGAACCAAAGTTACGGGATTATTAGTCCGCAAAAGTGGACCAAAATACTTAATATAATTTAAGAGGAAAAAAGAAACTAAAACTGTGACCAGAGAGCAACCGAAAAGCGGGGGAAATGGAAAATCACGGTTATTTGGGTTGGAATACATATAAAACCATATATCAAAATGATCGCAAAGGAAAGACGAAGCAATTTTTTAAAAAATTAAATGATTATTATGCAATATCATGCAACGTCATGCAATTACATAACCCTAGAAAATGAAAAAAAAAGGCGCGAGGAACGGATAATAACTTTAAAAACAGATTTGAGGGTGGTCTTCTTCCAGAGCATGCTTACAATACTATGGCTATGATTAATTTTGAACACAAAAATTGTTTAAAACAAAAGGAAAGGAGCGTAAACGTATGAATTTAGACACTAAAGTTGTGTCCTTGGGGAAGGCACTTAATATTTGGCATTGGCAAATGAGCAACAGACGAAAGATGACTGGTATTCGGAGAGAAGAAAAAAAAACAAAAAAACAATGAACAGGGCTAGAAATAAAGTTGAACAAGTGTCAGTAAATGTAACTTGCAAATGTACTGCCCAATGTTTTTGCATCCTTGGACAAGACATTTGGGCACCAACAGTACTCGGGAGAAACAAGCTTGCCGCTTTTTATATGCAAACATGGTCAGTGATAAAAATGCAAAATTAAAAACAAGAACTACATAAGAGTGGTAGAGAAAACTTAACCTGAAAATGCAAAATTGAATATTACGTAACATATTACATAATAACAAACAATAAGCCGATAAATACCGACACTTTGCAAACTTTCTGCAACATATGCATGTCATATATCAAACTGAACATCTCGAAGAGATGTATCATATGACTAACTATTAAACTACATTAAAATTGAAATGAACTTTAGAAAATTTGATAATTGCTTTGCATTCAACATCACTAAGAGAACAGATAATTAAAGGGTACTCACGTACTGACTCGCTTAAATCCATAAGATGGCTGAGATGTGGCAAAAGACAGAAGACAACAAAATCTAGGCACTATGGGTTGTTGGCTGCATGGAATGTAGACACAGGCAATATCCAGGTAATGATACTGAATAAATACATCGAAGTCCAAGCAATGATACAGAAGTAGTTGGGGGAGACTGACGATCGAATTCATGTTGTTACTTCAATTTCACATTTAAAAATACAAGATAGATTATTGGAGATGGAGGCGGCAGATGATCAAATTCATGTTGTTATTTCAATTTCATATTTAAAAATACAAGACAGACGACTGGATTTAGAGGCGGCAGACGACTGGAGTTGGAGGTGGCAGACAATCAAATTCATGTTGTTATTTCAATCTCATATTTCAAAATACAAGACAGACGACTGGAGTTCGAGGCGGCAGACGACTGGAGTTCGAGGCGGCAGACGACTGGAGTTGGAGGTGGCAGACAATCAAATTCATGTTGTTATTTCAATTTCATATTTAAAAATACAAGGCAGATTATTGGAGCTGGAGGAGGCAGACGACTGGAGTTGGAGGTGGCAGACAATCAAATTCATGTTGTTATTTCAATTTCATATTTAAAAATACAAGGCAGGTTATTGGAGCTGGAGGAGGCAGATGACTGGAGTTGGAGGTGGCAGACAATCAAATTCATGTTGTTATTACAATTTCATATATTCAAAAATACAAAGCAGATTATAGGAGCTGGAGGTGGCAGACAATCAAATTCATGTTGTTATTTCAATCTCATATTTAGAAATACAAGACAGACAACTGGAGTTCGAGACGGCAGACGACTGGAGTTGGAGGTGGCAGACAATCAAATTCATGTTGTTATTTCAATCTCATATTTAAAAATACAAGACAGACGACTGGAGTTAGAGGCGGCAGACGACTGGAGTTGGAGGTGGCAGACAATCAAATTCATGTTGTTATTTCAATTTCATATTTAAAAATACAAGGCAGATTATTGGAGCTGGAGGAGGCAGACAATCAAATTCATGTTGTTATTTCAATCTCATATTTAAAAATACAAGACAGACGACTGGAGTTAGAGGTGGCAGACGACTGGAGTTGGAGGTGGCAGACAATCAAATTCATGTTGTTATTTCAATTTCATATTTAAAAATACAAGGCAGATTATTGGAGCTGGAGGAGGCAGACGACTGGAGTTGGAGGTGGCAGACAATCAAATTCATGTTGTTATTTCAATCTCATATTTAAAAATACAAGACAGACGACTGGAGTTCGAGGCGGCAGACGACGGGAGTTGGAGGTGGCAGACAATCAAATTCATATCGTTATTTCAATTTCATATTTAAAAATACAAGGCAGGAAATGAAACATGAAAATGTGGTGTCATAATGAACGTCTGACTCTGAAAACAAAAAAAGTACTTCGATTATGATTAAATCAACAAAATTAAAAGTTATGTAATAATTTTTGTTGTGGTAAAGAGTAAAGTAATGAATGAAATATACTTTCACTTGAATTGACTCTATCATGCTATTCTGTATTATTTGTATTGAAATTAACCACATTAAATTAAACCAACACACTTAACCTGCAGAACAAACAAAAATAAAAGATAAAAAATAATATCAGTGGAACATAATTTTTAGTTGTCCGATATCATCCCAGTTAAAAAGTCATTTCAGTTTCAACATTCATTCATAAAATAAAACTAAAATTATGGATGGGACTATTTTCAGTCTTTTTACAGCAATTATTCAGCTTGAAATTATTTATACAAGTCACAAAAGCAAAAGCAGTCGATAGTTTACAGACTGCACTGTACACAGGAGACTCGGCGATACATCGAGAGGCAATCCTGGTTGGCCGTCGCCAACTTCATGAACACGCATCGTATTTAAAGTCACTAAAAGACGCTTTCGCCAGCATCAATCACCACCAAAATTCACACAAATAGAGAAAAATGGTTGGCGAATAATATAACATTAATTAAAAATAGGTAATATAATGAAAAATGTATTTAAAATGAAGTTAAAACTTACCAAATTTTCAAACAGCTGGCATCTGAACAAAGAATGAACGGATTAAAAATCTGAAAACGCCGCCTGATGCGCTGGCTTCTCCTCTTTAAAATGAGACCGGAAGTGACGAAATTAGTGCACAGGAAGCGATTCCACGGCAATGGAAGTAAAACTATGTTCACCGGTTAACACAATTTTCACTCCAGAGCCGTAACATCGATATCGGGGCTCGATCAGCGGCTCAGCCACGGGCGATGCGACTACCTACAGACTCCAATCCGAATGTCGAATAGCCTTTAAGTTTAGGAGGCGAGTTTTTTCTTCTTTTTTATTTATTGTTTGTTTATTTTATTTGTTGTTAAGAAAATACAGAACGAGAGATTGCAAGTTGTCAGCTGTCCATCACAAAATTATTAAAATTTTATGTTTATTTTTGGTTCTGGACAGGCCGCAAGTCTATCGCAAAGTACTTTCTGCCAGATCTAACAGATCCAGCTACCTATTCACTGTTAAGCAGATCAGCAAAAAATCTTGACTGCACCCCAGGATCGATCTCGGTCCTTTCTTTGCATGTGAAGCTCTGAACTGAGCTATCTCCCCCCTCCCCATTAGATTAGTGTAAGTAAAAATATAGTAGATTTCTGTTGGGTTTGAGGTGTCTGTGGCAGTAATTGAAAGTTGATCTCCACTTAATATTCAGTGTCGTTTTAGGATCGTCTCCTTTTTTTTAAAACAACAATATAAGTGAAATGTATTATGATTTTAATTAGTTTATTGCCCTTTCTCTTCTTCTATCATTGTCTTTTTTGTGTGTATGTTATTTCGTGTACACTTTTTTTTTTCTCTTAATCTTCCTCTTTTTTTTTCTGGCTTGTACATATTTTTACCTCTCGGTGTTGGCAGCTCTGAATATAATGAAAATTTTTATTTGCTTTTAAGTTAAAATAATACCTATTAATAGCTTTATATAAAATATATGTCTCTGTTTCATTTGAAAGATTTTCGACGCCTCAACAGGAGCTGTGGTGACATACCATCAAGTCGAAATCAAGCAAATTTTTCCAAAAGAGGGGTAAGACATCGTCTTTTTTTAAATGAGCTTTTATATAGCATAATATAGACTCGGCGACAGGCCAGTGGCCTAATCAAGCGACGTCGATACCTTCTATTCTATTCTATTCTATTCTATAATATCAACTAAATGTGCCCAAAGCGCTTTACAAGGGATCCCTGGTCAACAGCAACACTAACATGTAGGACGGGACATGCCGCCTGTTAGGCGATATTACAATTTTTCGGACAATGCTGTTAACAGCCAGGTACTCATTTTACATCTGAGTACGGTGAGAGAATGTGAGTAAAGACTCTTTTCCAAGGACTCAACTATGCGCCGCTCGAATCCAGGACCTTCTGAATCGAAAGCGAGTGTCATACCACTAGACCACATAGCCTCACAATGTAACTTATGCAATAGGATTCAAACTATCTTTAATATTTGCATACAGTATTATTACTAGTACATTTTATAGTGTTGTCGAGTTTGAATCAATCTTATTTGAATTCAGTTTTCATTTCATAGAATCTGTGACAATAACACACCACTGCACCAACTATTACAGTCATTTTTATATTTAGTGATTTTATAAGTGCCACATAATTTTGTTTGATTACCAGCTTGGCGGGTCACTGGATTGTGTCAGGCTTTTTGTCTACGGCATTCAACACTTTCAGGCAAAGTGACCATTGTCAACTTTGACCCATGGGTGGTTTTGTCTTAACTTTCAGAAAACTACTGCATTTTATGCTCTTCCAACTCACTCAGTTCTCCGTCATCTTCCTCAATTTGGGCCGTGACTGGCTGTCTCTTTCACCTCTACGTCCATCTCAATGTTTCCTTTGGTTTTTGTGCGGCTATGTGGTCTTGTGGTATGACACACGCTTTCGGATCGGAAGGTCCTGGGTTTTGAGCCTCGCGCTCGGCGCATAGTTGAGTCCTTGGAAAAGGCTCTTTACTCACATTCTCTCACCGTACTCGGGTGTAAAATGAGTACCTGGCCATGAATAGCGTTGTCTTTGTCCGAAAAATTATAATATCACCTTACAGGCGGTTGCTGTTGACCAGAGACCCCTTGTAAAGCGCTTTGAGCACATTTAGTGGATATTGCGCTATATAAAGCTCAATTTTAATTTAATTTTAATTTTAATTTTCCAACCTTACTTCTTCACAGACATTTCCACCTCAGAGCTCTTTCCTGTATGATTATACAAACATGTGAAGTATTGGTTTTCGTAGTATAACTGTTGCTGCTCGAAGCTCGAAGAAATAGATAACAACATGAAATTGAATGTAAGCTTCAATTTAATATATGAAACAGATAAAATGGACGTCTCACTCGTCTGTAGTGTTTCATTCATCCTGTTTTGTTGATAAAGGGGAAACCTGAAACGTCCATTCTATCTGTTTTCGTATATTAAATTGAAGCTTACATTCAATTTCACATTGTTATTTATGATTTTTGTAGTGAATGAACCCCTTGGTTATTTAGGGGGTAGCACACTGTATAAAAGCTTATTATTTCCTTCATCCAAGGGATCACTCTTTAAAAACCTTTTGATTTTTCAGATTTTACTCTTTTGTGTATCATTTGGGATTTTTGCAAACAAATTTGAACTAACTTGAGCTTGAGTTTTTATATAGCGCAATATCCACTAAACGTGCTCAAAGCACTTTACAAGGGTCCCTGACAAACAGCAACACGTAAAAAGGAGACATGACGCCTGTTAGTCGATATTCCAATTTTTTTTTTTTCCTACAGAGAACGCTGTTAACGACCAGGTACTCATTTTACACTTGAGTATGGTGAGTGAATGTGAAATAAAGAGCCTTTTCCAAGGACTCAACAATGCGCTATACAAGGCTCGAACCCAGGACCTTCCGATCCGAAAGCGAATGTCATACCACAAGACCGTATAGCCGCAATTAATTTGATTTAAATTGATTTGATCTGATGTGTATTTTTAAATTACTTGATTTTTTTTCAATTTCTTCTCATCACAGATGGGTGGAGGAGGATCCCGAAGAGCTTTTGTCCTCTGTCAAAGTTTGCATTGAGAAGGCAGTGGAGAACTTGAATGGTTTGGGGTTCAAAACTGCTGATATCAAAGGTGATTAGTATTGGACAGTTGCGTAGGTGTTTTGTTTTGTCTTGGAATGAAATCATTAATGTTGAGCATCGTTGAAGAACATGTTTTAAAAAAATGAGCTTTTATATAGCGCAATATCCACTAAACGTGCTCAAAGCGCTTTACAAGGGGTCCCTGACCAACATCAACACTTAACATGAAGGACGAGACATGATGCCTGTTAGGCAATATTACAATTTTTTCAGACAGAGACAACACTGTTGATGGCCAGGTACTCATTTTACACCTGTAGACCTGTAAATTCTCAGTCAATTAACTGAAATCAGTCAATTCTTCAAATAAGTAAAGAAAGAAGGAAAGAATTGATTAAAGAAAGAATTCATGAAACGTAGTTGATGACCGTAAAGTTAATTAGGAATGTTCCACAGCGCTCATGGGCTGTTTATATTAACGATGGATATATTGCCTAGGCTAAGTGATGCTCTTTACAATTGCCATGTCTGAACACACCCCAGTGTATCTTCACACAGCCTTCGTGAAATTATTGTGATCCCAATGGTAGCCAATTTTAACTGAGCCGCTGAGCGTTAAATTTCACTGTTTCATCTAAGCCAAAATTGACCACATTTACCTGGAGGACAGTAAAAGTATGAAAAAGAAAAATTCGAACACCGGAAGTGCGTTATGTAGACACCTTCAAATTGAAAGTTGAATGATCGCTACAAGCACATCTTGATTGCCTCATGTTGTAAATAAACTGGTTGACCGTTTTTAGTTTCTTCACTGATTGGGTACCTAATTATAAGGAACAATGGTAAGTAGCCTAATTAATTCCCGCGCAAATTAGTTTTCTGCCTTTGTTTTGCTCAAGCGAGCTTTGAGCATGTATAATGGATATTGCTCTATATAAAAGCTTAATTAAAAAAACAAACTCAAACAATAGAAATAGGATCTTGGTTCTGGAACAAGATTTAGTTGTATTAAGAGTCATTGTTTTTGTAATCAAACAAAACTCGGTTTGGATTTCCATTTTATATTAAATTTTTTGTTATTTTTATTCATTTGTTTGAATAGCTGTTGGCATCACGAACCAAAGAGAGACGACCATTGTGTGGGACAAAAATACAGGGAAACCTCTTCATAATGCTATTGGTGAGTTCAAAAGCCATTCTGTAGTCAAGAATTCATTATATATATATATATGTGTGTGTCTTCATAACCATCATTTGTCGTTTAAATGAATTGGAAAACATGCCTTGTCTCTTCTTCTTCTTCTAGGTTCCATGCCTGGTCCAGGCTTCGGATACTGCATGAATTATCTCTCTCCATTCCTCCCTGTCTCTTGCCTTTTCAAACAGCTCTTGGATTGTTAGGCTGGTGAAGCCCTTCAGTTGGTCTATGAGTGTTTTTCTTTGTCTCCCCCGGGCGCGTTTACCAGGTATTTTTCCACAACTTGCCAGGTATTCATTCTTATCTTTCCTTACTATGTGTCCGAAAAAGGATAGTTGTCGATCCACTATTAAGGGCATTAGTTTCCTTTGTTGGTATGTTTGTTTTAGCACTTCTTCGTTCTTGTCTCTATGTCCGTGTAAAAATAATGTGTATTCCCTTATTATTATTATTATTATTATTATTATTATTATTATTATTATTATTATTATTATTATTATTTATTATTATAATTATAATTTTTGTTATAATTCTTCTTCTTCTTCTTCTTCTTCTTCTTCTTCTTCTTCTTCTTCTTCTTCTTCTTCTTCTTCTTCTTCTTCTTCTTCTTCTTCTTTACTCACATTCTCTCACCGAACTCATGTGTAAAATGAGTACCTGGCCGTTAACAGTGTTGTCTTTGTCCGAAAAATTGTAATATCGCCTAACAGGCATCATGTCCCGTCCTACATGTTAAATATTGCTGTTGACCAGGGACCCCTTGTAAAGTGCTTTGAGCACATTTAGTGGATATTGCGCTATATAAAGCTCAATTTTTAAAAATTTTGTATTTTTTTAATGTTCAAAAAAGCTTCTATATAGCGCAATTTCCACTAAATGTGCTCAAAGTGCTTTACAAAGGATCCCTGGCCAACAGCAACACGTAACATGTAGGATGAAACATGTCGCCTGTTAGGTGGTATTACAATTTTTTTTTTTCCGACAGAGACAACGCTGTTAACGGCCAGGTGCTTATTTTACACCTTAGTATGGTGAGAGAATATGAGTAAAGAGCCTTTTCCAAGGACTCAACTATGCTCCATTCAGAGGTTGGCTCGACGCCAGGACCTCCGATCCGAAGACAAGTGTCATACCACAAGACTACGTAGCTGCTCAAAATAAAAAAAAAACCTCCAGCAAACTGTGAATTATGTTATTATTTATTATTCTTGTAAAGCGCTTTGAGCACATTTAGTGGATAGTCCACGATATAAAGCTCAATTTAATTCAGTTTAATGTGTAAACTGTATATTGATTATTATTCAAATTCCTCAGTATGGCTTGATCTTCGCACCTCCTCAACAGTGGAGTCCATGGTACAAAAAACACCAGGACAAGACAAGGACTACCTGAGGGTTTGTAGTTGCTCCTGAATTTTTTAAAATTTCATCTTTTTTGTTGAGGGGTAGCTCAGCTAAGGGAACAGATGTTTTAAAGCGACACATTCCAGGATGAGATAGGGGGGATAAATATGACTTTTTGCTTTCTCTATTCCTCCCCCCCCCCCCCCCCCCCACCATGAAATATGAAGAGATCAATCTTACTTTGTTTTCTCTTTTTCCCACCCCTATCTGGTCCTTGCCGGAGTCCTGACTGAGAGGGAAACAGTGAAATGCATAGTTATTGTTTTGGGAGATGATATTTTTTTCCTTGTAAATCATCTCTCTGTTATGAATTATTATATTTGTTATTTTTAATGTATGATGTAAGCATTTGAGTGTATTCCTCTTTGTTGGATTTTGTGCTTGTGTCCGGATGAGACTTATAGGTGATCTCAAACTAAGTACATTGGTGTTATGCTCTTGGAATCTACATCTGATCCCTATTTGTTCTCAGTTCCCCTATGTCTTACTTTTTCTTGGGTGCTTTAATTGGAATTCTGGAACTTTTTACTATCCCATTTTCTTCATTTTTACTAGAGCTGATATAACCTAAATGTGTTGCAAGCGCTGTAAAACCCTTAAAAACAAAACAAATTTTGCATTAGCCCATGTAGCTTTCTGTCATCATGGTTGCCGATTTTCTGTATATTTACAGAAATCAGTATGTTAAAGAAACTTCAGAAATATTTCAATCACTTGCCGCACAGAAAAAAAGTAAATATCTACTGTCTCTTTTGCTGGAGTTCGGGGCTCACATAGGGGTCAAGGGTCAACCGATGTGTTCTCGTAAAAGTTCAGTCAATTTTTGCTTCTTGAATTAACCCTGTGTCATATTTCTAGTTATTCATTGTTTTTTTTTCTAGGAGGTTTTGTCATTTTAACCCTCTCCTTACCAACCACAGGAAAATTGTCACATTCGTTACGATGCAACCAACAATTTTCTCATTCTGACTTCTCTTGTACATCACAAAATTTAAAGAAATGCTTTGATTACAGCAATAATACTAAACACTGTGTTGTAGAGCTCACTTGTTACTTTTTTTGTTTGAGTAAGAAAAGTCTATCTTTGTGCTGGGTTGATGTGAATTTTCGGGGGAAATTCTAAAAATAGCTGGTGAGGAGAGAGTTAAAGTTTTCTTCGTGTTCGTTGATTCCTTGTAAGTCATAAATTGTCATAAATTAAATTATGTTTGACATGTACCGTTTGGATGGAAGAATAAAAAAAAAATTTAAAAATTTCGAACTCTTTTTTAACCAAATTTGAATAAGACTCAGCTATGAGGAGCATGGAGAAGAATTAAAGAAGCTGATATACAGAGAAGTGGTAAGACCTGGAATGAGATTTTAAAAAAAAAAGTTAGCTCAGGATAGAGAGGGATGGAAACTGTTTGTCTGTGGCCTATACCCTGACCCAGGGTGAAAAAGGCAATGATGATGATGATGATGAATCTATAAATAAAGCTGTTGCAGACTACATTTTCTCACCCCACTCGGGTGTAAAATGAGTATCTGGCTATAGACAGTTATGGATATTGTGAAAGTGCAAATACAACATGGACACCTATCAAGTGAATCATGTTGTATGAAATGGAAATCGGGTTCCATACGGCCTGCAGGGGGAATAAATAAATGAAACATTTGGAGCTCATTGAGCATGGTAAATCCATGGGAATTCGCTATTTAAATGTTCTTATTTATTTTTTATTTAGTAAAAATCTCAAGATTTAAAAAAAAAAAAATTCCTTTCAACACGGAACACATCATTATCTGCAGTCGTTTTTTCTTCTCTCCTTCATCCCCAGTCCTACTGTGGTCTTCCAATCTCCACGTACTTCAGCGCGTTGAAGCTGAAATGGCTGTTGGACAATTCTGACTCTGTCCGCCGAGCAGCTGATGACGGCCATGCTATGTTTGGCACCGTGGACACTTGGCTGCTTTGGGTTCGTTTCTTTCAGTTTTTCATAAACATATTTTTTTTGGAACTGTGTTTTCAGTCCACCGGAAATAAAAACATTAAAAAAGGACCAAATATCGTCTATACTTACCTTAAACGCTACTGACAACATTGATACTGAGCCTTTTATAGGCATCATCAGAAATGGACAGGCATATAATTTATGGCAATTCAACGGCTTAATGATATCATTTACAGCCTTTTATTTCTTCTTGGAAAGTCTTGATAGAGTGTTGTTCGAAATCGGGTGCCTGCTGCCAGATAGCCATTGGCCTAGCCAATTTGGCCAAAATCGGCCACACAGACAATAATGTTTCTACAATTAAATTAGAATTAATATTTATATCTATTTTAAATTTCTCCTAGTCCACTGGTGGACTGAAAACACAGTTCCATTTTTTTTTATTCATACAAATCAAATTATGAGGCAGTGGCAAGGGTTATTGTACGATTATTGTGAGGCTATGTGGTCTAGTGGTGTATTACACTTGCCTTCGGATCAGAATGTCCTGGGTTC